>NC_090738.1:136904528-136915115 GCF_036898095.1 Palaemon carinicauda | reverse complement strand
TTGATGGCCTTTTGCAATAATAAAATATAACTTATGATCTGTTCAATCAAAATAATTCTAAACTTTTTCCAATTTTAATTAGCTAATCAAAAACTAAAATCATAATTTCATTATTTTAAAAATCCTATTTGCATCCGTTAAGATTTTTCCAACTCCAATCCGCCCTTTAAAATCGACCGCTAATTAAAAACCCCTTTAAAACCCATCCGCCAATTTAAAAACCCCCTCAACCCAACCGTTAATTTAAAAGCCAAACGCCAGCGTCCGTTAATTCAAACCGCCTCTTCATGAAGCCGGTTTTAAAAGTCCCTCACAATCGCCTCTTAATTCAAGTCCTTCACTGAAGTCCATTAATTCAAGTAATGTTCTTACGCAACACCAGTAATACCGTAGACCAAAATTGGAAGGGAGGGGGGGGGGGGGGTAGGGGGAGCCACGCCCCCCAGTAAGGAGTTTAAATTATTATGTTTCTTGGGATCGTAACACCTACGCGAGGTTCGAGCTTATGAACGCCTTCGGATTTGGTGTCGAACGTCCCTGATTTAATACCGTCTGGGAATTCTTCGTTTAATTTCATAGTCTTTCACTCGTTTTTTCTTTATTTCATCCAGATATTACCGATGTTTTACTTATCATATTTCTTATAAATATATAATTAATACATTGATGCTTTATAAATATTTGTTATATATCATTTATTCAATTGTTTACTTTTAGTTTTATATTTTCTAATTTCGCGGTTTTTAAAGTCTAGTTTGATGGAATGTTTAAAAATTCTAGTGATATTTTTTAAATAATGCTTTTAAATGTAAAATATTATTAAGAATACATTATGATAAATGATTATTTCGAATAATACTTTTTAAAAATATTAAGTTTGAACTGCTTGTAATGTGAACTATTTTTTCCCTAACCGGACGTTACCTATTAATAATAATAATAATAATAATAATAATAATAATAATAATAATAATTATAATTTTGATAATATTTTCCTAATAATTAAAATTATAATGATTATAATAATAATAATAAAAAATAACAATAATAAAAATAATAAAAATAACAACAACAATAATATTAATAACAATAATAATTTATTCTCATCATTTATTTCCTTATTTCCTTTCCTCACTGGGCTATTTTTTCCCTATTAGAGCCCTTGGGCTTATAGCATCTTGCTTTTCCAACTAGGGTTATAGCTTGGCTAGTATTAATAATAATAATAATAATAATAATAATAATAATAATAATAATAGTAATAATAATAAATAATAATAATTCTCTAATTTCAAAATATAACCAAATCAATATAAATTACACCAAAACTACTCCAAGAGATAGATAATACGAGTTGATATCTTCAAATGCCCTTAAGCAATTTAAATAACTCTCAACACGACCTACATAACTTTTTTTTTGTCCATTTTGGTCTTTCATTATTTTCCAATTCAGATTTTTTCATTTGGGTTTTGTTAGATCAAAATCATTCACAAATTACCATAATTCGTGAAACCTGCCCTCTTTCTCTCTCTCTCTCTCTCTCTCTCTCTCTCTCTCTCTCTCTCTCTCTCTCTCTCTCTCAAACGCTGTAAGGCAAATAAATCTCACACTGTAATAAGTTCTGCCCAAAGAAGTCTCTCTCTCTCTCTCTCTCTCTCTCTCTCTCTCTCTCTCTCTCTCTCTCTCTCTCTCTCTCAAACACCGCCAGGCAAATAAATCTCACACTGTAATCAGTCTGCCCAAAGATCTCTCTCTCTCTCTCTCTCTCTCTCTCTCTCTCTCTCTCTCTCTCTCTCTCTCTCTCTCTCTCAAACTCTATGGCTACTAATCTATTTACTGCAATTGTATTTCATAATAAATCTGGATCTTCAAGAACATTTATTTTACGTTACATACACACACATACGCACACACACACATATATATATATATATAATATATATATATATAATATATATATATATATATATATATATATATATATATATATATACACATATATATATACTAGTGTGCGCAACCCGTCAAAATGATGGCTAAATATTTATAGATATGCACACAAACACGCACACCTTTCTCACCAGGGTATGACTACACTCCCCCCCCCCACCACCTTCCATAAGAACGGGGAGAGACGCGCGTGACCGGAAAGAAATATTTATATATATATATATATATATATATATATATATATATATATATATATCATAACCAGACACTTGCTTAATATTCTTATTATAAGGGAGATCATCATCAGCCGTTGCTAGTCCACTGCAGGACAGAGAGAGAGAGAGAGAGAGAGAGAGAGAGAGAGAGAGAGAGAGAGAGAGAGATTAAATCTCCTTCAATTAAACCTTCATTCCATAATCCACCTTTCTTTACAACCGCAGAGACAAAAAAAAAAAGATATCTTTGCATAGACGATGTCAGCCCACGCTGTGCTGACATCAGGTAGCTGACATCATACCTGATCTAGTATATCCTTTTTTTCTGACATCACAGTCCAAGTACTCCCTTTTCCTGAAGGTTACTTAAACCATTACTTTTTTCTTATAAGTAAAAATGTGTAGTAACTCGACTGGCTGACATCAGGTAGCTGACATCATACCTGATCTGGTATATCCTTTTTTGTCTGACATCACACTCTAAGTACTCCCTTTTTCCTGAAGGTTACTTAAACCATTACTTTTTCTTATAAGTAAGAAAATGTAGTGACTTGATTGGCTGACATCAGGTAGCTGACATCATACCTGATCTAGTATATCCTTTTTTTTTTTTCTGACATCACACTCTAAGTACTCCCTTTTTCCTGAAGGCTACTTAAACCATTACTTTTTTTTTTTATAAGTAAAAAAATGTAGTGACTCGATTGAGGTACATGCTGTGGGTGTTGTGATTCGAGGAACAACTTTCTTATAGAATTTATACTAGAGGATACAGCGTTGGGGCCAGGGGAACCAATCAAGCCTGAAGTATATCCTATGAGGTAAAAAATGAAGTAGGTTGAAAATAAAGAAGACAGAGGGTTTAGAGGTTTAAAGGCCGCTCATGAATGGCAGAGCTAATGACAGTGATATTCCCCTAGCTAGCAGGACCATAGTATGATCATCGCCCAAGCCCCCTCTCCACCTAAGTTAGGACCAGGGAGGGCCAGGCAATGGCTCCTGATGATTAAGGATGTGTATCTATAGGCTCCCCCAAACACCCAATCCTTAGCTCACAAGGATAGTGAGGTTGCAGACACTTCAAGAAACTTTGGGGCTTGAGCGCGTCTCGAACTCCAGTCTAGCATATCCCCAGGGAGGGAAGTTTCAAATAGGCTACCTGAATCTATTGCTAATGCAAGGACGGATAAAAGAGGAGGGCTGAGCGCTAGGTTTGCGTATATATCTATAAAACGATATAATTTACAAAATCATCCGATATTTTAAGTAAAGATATCGCGTATCCAATTATTTCATTTCAGAGAAAAATAACTCACTTTAAATTGCTTCTTTATAAAGTTTATAAAAGAAAAATTCATAATAACCCACTACTAAAATGACAAATTCGAAGATAATTTGTATTTTTCCTAACCATACAAACCTTAGCTATTTACAAAGGGGTTATTACTTTTAGCGTAGCTGAAATGGCGAGCCATTAGAATTTAACGAGGGTGTATTACCCCCGCGCTAGTTAGCGGGGGGGTAGGGGAGTGGTAGCTAGCTACCCCTCCTCCCCCTCACACACAGGTGAATACTCACTTTCACTTAGAGGTAGGACTTGTCTTGGGGGACAGGGCTGGCGGGCAAATATGTGTAAATAGCTAAGGTTTGTATGGTTAGGAAAAATACAAATTATCTTCGAATTTGTCATTTGTTCCGTAACCGAAATACAAACCACGCTATTTACAAAGGGTGACTTATCCCTTAGGAAGGGTGGAAAGTCCCCAGCCATACTGGCTTTGGCTTTACCCGGGGACTCAGAATCCGAGTGAGTCGCACTCGAGAAAAGGAGTCCCTGCACCTCACAAGTTCCTTGCACCGCAAGGAACCATGTGGCCTACGTAAGCTTGTGTGTGAAGGAAGAAGTGTGACCCGTCTTAGGCAGTTGACCTGGAGTTCCAGAAGGAACTCTGGGTTAAGACGTTCCCAATACCACCTCGTCAGGGTATGGGGGACGCGACAGTATTGACTCAATACTCGGAACACAAGGAAGCATGGTTTACCTGCAGAGGTTCGAGGTCAGCTATGCAGAGACCAGGATGCTGCTTCCCCGTAGAGGGGATGATGAAGAAAGAAGTAAGGGCCAGACATACTTCTTTCGTTCATGCAGACTAAAACCTGATAACAATGCCCTCAACCTTCTGCTACCTGTCCAAAAAGGAGCCTGAGGTTAGACCAGCTGTTGTGTAGCCACCACAGCGCGATAGAAAACGTATCGAGACTCCTGTGGGTCACGCCCTGCAGGAAGCGGGCTGCGAAGGTCATCAGACGCTTCCAGACTCCAGCTTGTAGCACCTGCGTCACAGAGTAGTATTACTCGAAGGCGAGGGACGTTGCGATGTATCCAACATCGTGCTGTAGGGCGACGTGACGGGGGAGGGTCTGAAGACAGGTCGAGATGAATGTCCTTGAGTCCGGGCTGAAGAGGTATACTGGTGACTCTCCCCCCATGTCCTCCTTGTGTTCCCAAATCGGCTGCAACTGAGGCCAAACTGCAGCTGTTCCCAGCGCTAACCTCTCGATTCCTGTACTGGCAAGAAAGAGAAGGTCTTGGGACATCAGACACAGAATGGAGACTCAAAATCTTGAATGAATCGGACCGAAGGGTCGGGACCCACAGATTCTGAGTCTAGCCAACAACTCAGGAGCGAGCCTGAATGTTGCCTTCCCCTCTTCCTTAGAAAGGGGGGGAGTAGTAAGAGACCAAGAAGATTGCTTACACACTGGCCGTGGCCAGAGTGAGCAGAAGACCCAGGGCGGAATACAATCCGAGGCCTGTCGTAAAAGGGTCTTGAGAAGATCTCTTAAAGGACTAAAAGTCCGAGCCATGCTCCAAGTTGGAGGTCTTCCTCCGACTAGGGCAGGGACGATCGTAGCTTCGCATGAGCGAGGATAGATCCAGCGGGCAGGAAAAAGTTATTCCTTTAAGCCTGAAGGTCAGGGAAAGGCTGAGCGACAGGCTTCATTGCCAAGAGCGGAAAGGAGTTTCCTCCCGCCGAAAGGCAATAAGACCGTTATTGCTGGAGAAGAGGCCTCACGGGAAGAGGTATATCTCCCACGGCACCAACCACCTTAGACTCTTCACTTTGCCTGGGAGACCCCTGTGGATGACTATCGCAGATGACGCGACCTCCGTACCGCGACTGTAGCGGGTTGTCTCTTCTAGAGGAGGAAGCGTAGTGTCTCCAGGCATGAAGCCGAAGCGACGCCCCGGTTCGGGAGAGATGTCGCAGTGTGGTTGCTTGAGTAGTCTGCGCCGTGGGAGAAGCTCTCCCGGGAGTTCCGTCAGGGGAAGCAGAGGGTCCAGAAACCGTTCTGCACATAGTCCCAGTGGAGCTCTCCCATTGAAAGGTTGACAGACAACCTGGTTTTGTTGAGACCCATTGTCCGCAGACAAAAAGGAGGGAAGACGCAGGCGTCGAAGTTGTCCCACCATCACCGGAATGCATCTTGCCAGAGTCTCGGGGTCTGAGACTGGGGGGAAAACTAGCGGAAGCTTGAGGTTCCAAGCTGTCGCGATCAGGTCCCCCAGACCAGCACTTGCTGGTTACCCAAGGTCAAAGACCCCTAGGTACACTCTCTCTATGAGGCTCTGCTCGGATAGTCTGAGAGAAACATTCCCCTGCCTGGAATGAGAGAGCCGATGGTGGAATTGAGAGAATCTCAATCATCCCGATATCTCTACTGCAAGATGTGAAGGTGTGAAAATGCGTCCCCTGCTGGTTAGCATGAAGTCGACACGCAACGGGGCGACTTGGCAGGAGCGGTAGGATCTGAAGAGGGGCCAGACTAAGGCCCTTAAGCCTGCCTGAATGATGGAGAGGTATCCTTCAGGTCTTGACCATAGGCCTGGACCGGAACATGCCCCCCCCCCTTTCCTTTGACGAGTCCGAGAACCGCATCAAGAATGTGGGGAAAGGACGAGAATATCCACTACCATCAAGAGGCTCCATAGGTCAATACCCATTGTAGGTTTAATAGTTCCGCTGGTCCCATAGGGCCAGGGAGTCCGGTTAAACATTGCCTGAAGCCACCGGAACTTGGATCGCCCCACATGGAACTTACCCTGAGGCGACCGTTCGGACTATAAACGGGTCAATGAGGAAAGAAGAACTAGGAAACGTTCCAAGGTAGGGCTGAAAACTCTGCTTGACTGAGAACAGGTACTGCGACTCTCCTCAGTCTTGCCACGGTGAACCGAAAGGAAGGCTCGGAGGATGTGGTAACAGAATCTGGCGTCCCCAGGTGGTCACCCATCCAAGTACCGACGTTGCTTAACCTCGCTGGACGGACGAGAAGCGGGGTTTCCAACGTGGTAAGGCGGTTGACTCAATATCATGGCCAGATACTCCAGATGTTGAGGCAGAGGAAGAGAAGGCTCCAAGCAAAATACCATGAGCCCACACTCATGGTCAGCATTCGGAAGCTTTTCCCGGAGCTGAAGAAGGTCGAAACCCGAGCCTACCGGAGTTGACCAGCCCTCCAAACAGCAGAGGAGGCGGAAGTCTGCACCTGAGCGGCCAAGAGGAAGGCAGGGAGAGTTCTCTGGGGAAACAAACCTGCTATGCCACGGCGGGATAGCCACACTGCATCATAAGCAGGAATACTTGCAGTTTAGGCTGAATTCGACGAGCACCCTGGAAGATGGATGGAATGGAAACTGAAAGTACCCGTCCTTCCGATCCAGGGTTAAAGGAGTCCTGTCGCCTCGTTACCAGTCTGATCGATTCTGCTGGTCTACGCTGGCCGAAGTTTGTTCGACAAACTTGATCAGGGCTGAGAGGTCGACTATGGACATCCCCTCTCAGATCCTTCCTTACAAGAAAGGATCGACTGAGGGGGCCGGGGGTGAAGCCGTCGATGATCCTAAGGAAGACCTTCGCCTAAGGTATGGATCATTCTGCCCAACCGGGCAACTCTGCTGATGCTATGGCATAGAGGTTCAGAGACACTGAATTCGCTGACAGAGACGGCAGGCGCGATATCCTTGGCTACTCACAGAGATTGTGCGGGAATGGGCATCGGGAAGCTGTCATTCGGATGAGTAACCTTAAGCATCCTCCCAGCGAAAAAAAACCTGCAATCCTAGAGTTCGTGAACTCCTTTTAGGACTATGCCCCCCCGGGGGAGTCTCCCGTGCCATCTGTTCCTGACAGGAGGAAACTGCAATTGGACACCTTGTCCCAGTTGTCGTAGCCGATAACTTAGGCCGACGTGGTTGAAAGAAAAGGGAGCTGGAGCCCTGCAGAGTCTGGAAGAAAGCGCCTTGGAGGAGTGAAACCGGAAGTCGATTTACTCCGCACAGCAGACGTCTAAGTCTCTGTCCTTGGGCAAAGACAAAACTCTTCTCAAGGATGGAAGGGTGTCTGAGGTCGTTGACCTCCACAGATGAGACACCCGAATGAAGCCTTCAGTCAGCGCGTCCAGATGGTACAACATCGAGCTTGTCCGCAAGTAGATACTTAACGACGAAAGGCCAAGGTGCCTGAGCTCGAGAGGAGGAAAGTACCCTTGATCTTCCTGTAGCTTCCTTGAACCAAACCTCGGGCCGTAACCGAGGAGGGAAAGAACCTGGTAAGCTCCCAGAGGAAGAGGTAAGCAGTCACCCCTTGTCCGATGGAGAAATCTTCAACGGAAAGCCCCCCCGCCAAAAATCCTTCCAGGGCGGGAGAAGGAGAGAGTACTCGTGCAAGGGGACCCTCGAGACCGACCTCTTGGGAACCAACTTCGCCCTGGGGGAAGTCACCACGAAGTCCACTCCTCTCTTTCTCTTCAGCGTAGGAGAGACAGCCGCTGGTTTGTTACCCTGGCCGGTGAGTGCTGGTTTCATAAACCTCATTAACGCCCGTGCCAGCGGATCAAACCATGTCTGCTGCTCCAAGGACACAGAGTCCGAAATCCTCGCTAAGGTGAAAGGGATCGGGCGATCCTTTGGAGAGGACACGACGGTTCCTGCCTGAAAAGAAGGTGGGAAGAATGCTGTACTGACCTGTCTTCGTCCTGCACTACCAACCTGTGCTTGGATGGAGGTGATCCCGAGTGCCGCCTAGGAGCACGCGTCCCTGCTGCTACCACCGGCTGTGGAATTCGCCGCGAACTATGGTCGCGCGAGGGCGAACGGTCGCGCAAAGGCGAATGGTCGCGCGGGCGCACAGGCGAGTGGTCGCGCGGGCGCGCAGGCGAGCGGTCGCGAGGGCGCGCAGGCGAGCGATCGCGCGGGCGCGCGGGCGAGCGATCGCGCGGGCGCGCAGGCGAGCGATCGCGCGGGCGCGCAGGCGAGCGATCGCGCGGGCGCGCAGGCGAATGGGCGTGACGGCGAGGGATCGTGCTGCCGCGTAGGTGAAGAAGATCGCTGGCGGTAAGCGATGGCGAGCAGCATGTGTAGGTGAATGATCGCGTGATAGGGTGCGATGGTGATCAGCATCCGCAAGAGGGCGAGCGTTCAGGGTTGTGCGATGAGGAGCAGCATGCGTAAGCGGGCAATCGTGCAGGGTTGTGCGATGGCGAGCAGCATGCGCAGGTGAATGATCGCGTGAAAGGGTGCGATGGTGATCAGCATCCGCAAGAGGGCGATCGTTCAGGGTGGTGCGATGAGGAGCAGCATGCGTAAGCGGGCAATCGTTCAGGGTTGTGCGATGGCGAGCAGCATGCGCAGGTGAATGATCACGTGAAAGGGTGCGATGGTGATCAGCATCCGCAAGAGGGCGATCGTTCAGGGTTTTGCGATGAGGAGCAGCATGCGTAAGCGGGCAATCGTTCAGGGTTGTGCGATGGCGAGCAGCATGCGCAGGTGAATAATCGCGTGAAAGGGTGCGATGGTGATCAGCATCCGCAAGAGGGCGATCGTTCAGGGTTGTGCGATAACGATCAGCATCCGCAGTTGAGGGTCGCGCGATGGCGATCAGCATCCGCAGTTGAGGGTCGCGCGATGGCGATCAGCATCCGCAGTTGAGGGTCGCGCGATGGCGATCAGCATCCGCAGTTGAGGGTCGCGCGATGGCGATCAGCATCTGCAGTTGAGGGTCGCGCGATGGCGATCAGCATCCGCAGTTGAGGGTCGCGCGATGGCGATCAGCATCCGCAGTTGAGGGTCGCGCGATGGCGATCAGCATCCGCAGTTGAGGGTCGCGCGATGGCGATCAGCATCCGCAGTTGAGGGTCGCGCGATGGCGATCAGCATCTGCAGTTGAGGGTCGCGCGATGGCGATCAGCATCCGCAGTTGAGCTAGTAGCTGGCGAACCATGTTCCTTCAGAAGTGTTGGAGAACGTTGGCGTGCCAGCTGTAACACACGTGGGCGATCCGGAGATCGCTGGCGAGCTGATGATCGCTGACGAGCTGACGATCGCTGGCGAGCTGATGATCGCTGACGAGCTGATGATCGCTGACGAGCTGATGATCGCTGACGAGCAGAAGGCTACGCGTGGAAGCCTGTGCAAAGAAGAAGAGTCCTTGACCCCGACCTGAACCGAAGTTCTAGATCGCGAGGGCGAACGTGGGCGCACAGGGCACGTAACAGGAACCGCAGGGAAGATCATCTTGAAAGCGCTGACGAACAGGAGAGCGCTGACGAACAGAAGGGCGCGCAGGGAAACCCTGACACGCAAGGGAAGAACCCCCGTGGGGGCAACCCTTAGCCCCGAAGGGATCGTTGTCCGCCGGGAGACTGATGTCCGTCGGAAGACCGCTGTCCGTCGGGAAGACCGTTGTCCGTCGGGAAGACCGTTGCCCGTCGGAAGACGAGATTAGACTGCTGTCCATCTGCACCAAGACGGAAGAAGAAAAAGAAGTTGTAGGCTGCAAACGGAGATTCAAAAAGGCGCCTCAAGCACCCTTATAGGGAGATGAGAGGCCCTTACGACGAGGCGGACGGAGGGCCTTACGGCGAGGGAGGCCAACAGCAACAGAAGAAACCTCCGAAGAGGAGTCTCTATGAGTGTACTCTCTCGCGAACGAAAGAGAAACACTTCGTGGAAGAGACTGGTCAGCCAGTGACCTAAAAGGGGCAATCCTCCGAAGAGGAGCTCCTGCAGTTGCCCAGCCCCTTGAGCGAAACTGCAGGTGCGACCGCTCAGCACCAAGAGCATAGTCGCACGAAAAAAAGGCAAGAGAAGAACCCCCCAAAAGAGGAAAAGCTCAAGCCTGGACAGGAAAAAACTTCCCTCGGAAGGAAAGTTATCCGCCCAAGGAGGCAAGCCTCCTGACTGTTCTAAAATGAACTGGAGAGCTGTCCGTCGACACGGGAGTACTACCAGTAGAAGGAGACACGCCCCTGACGACAATACAAGGGGGGAGGGCAGCAACAGCCGAATCCCCAGGACTCAACCAGACAGCTCACACCGTTGCTATATTACAGAAACGAACTAGATCGGTAACTGTAA
>NC_090738.1:136892028-136899528 GCF_036898095.1 Palaemon carinicauda | reverse complement strand
TTTTTTTTGGTAAAGTTGCTCATAAACAAATAAACTAACGAACAGACAGGGGTGAATAAAAACCCTTCGCAAAATAATCAATTTTGACCAAGGCAATAAAAATAGAAAAAACGACAGTTCATAAAACCTCATGAGATATATAGCAATAGGAATAACAATCCAAAATCAACTCGTAAATATCAATTTGAACCAACGATAGTAAAATATAACATCCAGAGAACTATACTGAACAACACCGACGATAAAAAAAAAAAAAAAAAAAAACACAACAGCAATAAACCCATCATAAAATGGAGTTACAAGGATTTTGGATGTCTCAATGACTTTTTACTCCATCCGCGGAGACTCCATTTGCTCTCTGATAGAGCGATTTACTTTAAGCATTGAGAGTGTTCTTATGATCTTGTCTAACTTATTTTTGAACTCGTTTACCATGTTACTGTTTACATGAGAGAGAGAGAGAGAGAGAGAGAGAGAGAGAGAGAGAGAGAGAGTGAGTTACCAGGAATTTGGATGTCTAAAAGACTTTTTGGTCCATCCGAGGAGACTTCATTTGCTCTTTGGTAGACCAATTCAGTCTAAGCATTTAGAGGGTTCTTATGATCTTGTCTAACTAAATCTTCAACTCGTTTACCGTGTTACTGTTTACTACATCTTCTGGAAGACTATTCCAAGTATTGGCCATTTTTTGGCCATTTTGTATGTAAAGAAATTTCCACATTGAGTGGTGTTGTATCTTTTCAATTCCAGTTTATATCCGTTACCTCTGGACTGATTTGTGCTAAGCGTGAATAGATTGTTGTAATCATTATCATTATTATTAATTGCTAAGCTACAACCCTAGCTGGTAAAGCACAACGCTATAAGCCCAGGGGATCCAACAGGGAAAATAGCCCAGTGAGGAAAAAAACAAGGAAAAATAAAATAGAACAGTAACATCAAAATAAATATCTCCTATATAAACTATAAAAACTAACAACACAAGAGTAAGAGAAATAAGATAGAACAGTATGCCCGAGTGTACCCTCAAGCAAAAGAACTCTAACCCAAGGCAGTGGAAGACCATGGTACAGAGGCTACGGCACTACCTTAGTTATTCCTTTAAGAATTTTTGAATACCTCTATTAACCTTGGTAATGATCCAATAAATCTACTAAGACTTCACCTCTCGAGGATGAGGTAAAAGGGGGGTTAAGAGAGAAAGGGTATTGTTGGGTAAATGACCTTTTTACCCACTACGGGGTACTTGGAGATTTATGTGTTTACGGTACTCCAGTACCGTATGTCCTGCGGAGTTACCTCCCAGGTGTTGAGATTTAGTTTCACCACTTGCTAACTTTCTTTGGGTTACTCTCTTCTACGTCTTAATAATAATAATCTTATAATGCTACTGTCAATACGATTAAAATAGCTTTATATATACTGCATCTATATATATATATATATATATATATATATATATATATATATATATATATATATATTATTATTATTATTATTATTATTATTATTATTTGCTAAGCTACAACCCTAGCTGGAAAAGCAAAATGCTATAAGCCCAGGGGCCCCAACAGGAAAATAGCCCAGTAAGGAAAGGAAAGAAGGAAAAATAAAATATTTTAAGAAGAGTAACATTAAAATAAATATTTCCTATATAAACTATGAAAACTTTAACAAAACAAGAGGAAGAGAAATTAAATAGAATAGTGTGCCTGATTGTACCCTCAAGCAAGAGAACTCTAACCCAAGACAGTGGAAGACCATGGTACAGAGGCTATGGCACTACCCAAGACTAGAGAACAATGGTTTGATTTTGGAGTGTCCTTCTCCTAGAAGAGCTGCTTACCATAGCTAAAGAGTCTCTTCTACCCTTACTAAGAGGAAAGTAGCCACAGAACAAATACAGTGCAGTAGTTAACCCCTTGAGCGAAGAAGAATTGTTTAGCAACCTCAGTGTTGTCAGGTGTGTGAGGACAGAGGAGAATCTGTTAAGAATAGGCCAGACTATTCGGCGTATGTGTAGGCAAAGAGAAAGAACCGTAACCAAAGAGAAGGATCCAACGTAGTACTGTCTGGCCAGTCAAAGGACCCCATAACTCTCTGGCGGTAGTATTTCAACGGGCGGCTGGTGCCTTGGCCAACCTACTACCTCAAACAGACCGCAAAAGGTAAACAGTACTGGCTATGAGAGAGAGAGAGAGAGAGAGAGAGAGAGAGAGAGAGAGAGAGAGAGAGAGAGAGATGAGAGAGAGAGAGAGAGAGAGAGAATAACTGCAATGGAGAAAGGAATCGAGAACAGTGACAAAACGGAGAGAGAGAGAGAGAGAGAGAGAGAGAGAGAGAGAGAGAGAGAGAGAGAGAGAGAGAGAGAGAGAATAACCGCAATGGAGAAAGGAATCGAGAACAGTGACAAAACGGAAAGATTGCAAAGATCCTTCCAGTAATGTCTGTAGTCAATTCTTTTTAGTAAGGCAGATTTACACAGACTCGCAGGATGCTCTTTTAGCTCGGAAGAGTTTCCTGATCGCTGATTGGTTGAACAAGATAATTCTAACCAATCAGATAGCAGGAAACTTTTCCGAGCTAAAAGGGCACCCCTGCGAGTCTGTGCAAATCTGCCTCACTAAAAAAAGTTAACTATAGTGTACTGAGAGAACGAACTTCATTCTTCCTTTCGTGTATTCTCAACTTTAGTGTGACACCTTTTAGCTCTTCTCTAACATTTCACAACCAGTTATAAAAGCAGAGGCAAAAAAGATAAAATAAATGAATAAATTGTTGTTGAAGAAAACACATTTGCTTCATAAAGATTAAATTTACCACAAAACTAGGCAGGAAGTTATGAAAATGTTTAACCAACTTCTGCATGAAAATAATTAAAATCTTCAAAAGAAATGATTCACATCATTGAACTATGAGAGAAACGTGTCTGATAGCCCAGATCAATCTAAAGTGATATGGAGTCACAGATGCTTCGTATTATAAAACATCAGTGGAAGGCTTAAATAGTTCATTTTCACCGAGTTGATGAATTTGAAGGATAGAATACTTCATTTCACTCAGTTGATGAAATTTCATTGCCAGGCCAGATTGGTGAATTCTATATAAATTCTGATTTCTAAGAATATTTTGAAATGTATAATTTGTAACATGTCTGCATGGTCCCCAAGTTAAGAGCACATGTAATAGATGGTAGTGTATTGCAATCCTGAATTAAAAGGATATGAGGGCAGCAACTTCACCCCAAACACACACACACACACACAACACATATATATATATATATATATATATATATATATATATATATATATATATATATATATATATATATATATAATATGGCAGCAACTTCACCCATAATCAACATATACCTTTAATATCGAATTCACCCTCAACAATTTTTCATAAGAAATCACCTTTAATGATAAATATTTCTGCCTGGCCAAGGATTCGAATCTTAGTATTGGTAACCATTAGGGTAAACTTTCGACTTAGCCCATTCAGGTGTAAAGAATGGGCTATGTCATTTTTTTACCCTTATTTCACTAGCGCTAAGGTTCAAATCCTTGACCGGAAAGATATATTCTTCATAAAGGTATTTACTTACGAATCTGTGATTCCATGGTATGGAGAATTCATTAGTAAAGTGTTTTTGTTGTTTATTTGAAAATAATAAAATATCATGAGTGGTTAGTGACAGAATTATTAATATATAGCCTATACAGTATGTGTATATATATATATATATATATATATATATATATATATATATATATATATATATATATATATACACGTGATGTGTATATATACGTATATATATGTGATATGTGTATATATACGTGTGTATATATATATATATATATATATATATATATATATATATATATATATACACTGTATTTATCATCAGTCGTCATTATTCAACTGCAGGACCAAGGCCCCAGAGATGGCCTTCCACTAGCATCTGTTTATGGTCTTTCTATGCCAGTCCTATATATATATATATATATATATATATATATATATATATATATATATATATATATATATATATATATATGTGTGTGTGTGTGTGTTGTGTGTGTGTATGTGTGTGTGTATTATGTATATATAAATACACACACCCAACCACCAAAAGAATAGTTCCTAACCTGTGATCACTCGGCGTGCCCAACACTACACATACGGGGGGTGAACTGATTATCGAAGTGCAGGGCGTGTGAGGGCGTAACCGAATTTGGTACCCAGCCCCACCCGGGTCTAGCCCAGACCCAAAGGGCCAAACAAATGGTGCCCACTTGAATTTACATCTCTTTTTACCCTTTTTTTTTATTAGAATTATTTAATGGGGTACGGACGAGGGTAATACGCAAGGAGTGATATAGCTATGAAGATGAGCTGTGGCTGGTTATGGGTATATTGTCGTTGATATTGTTGAAGGGAGAGAGAGAGAGAGAGAGAGAGGAGAGAGATGAGAGAGAGAGAGAGAGAGAGAGAGAGAGAGAGAGAGAGAGAGAGGGGGGAGGGAGAGAGAGACTCCACCTTAGTGATCAGCATATTTATACACAAACATTTATATATACTGTATATAAATATAAATATATAGATATGTATATGTATATATATGTATATATATATATATGTATATATATATATACTGTATATATATATACATATATATACATGTATATAAATACAGATGTAAATGTGTATATATATACACACATATAGATACATATATATAATATATATACATTTATACACACACACACACACACACACACATTCATATATTATATATATATATATATATATATATATATATATATATTATATATATATCCATCCGGTCACGCTCAGCGGCATTGCCAGACTTCCGTATTTGGTCTCTCCCCCATCTCTCTGGTAGGGAGAGAGGGAGTAGTCATACCCTGGTAAAGAGGGTACCCCGAGAGGAGACGGGGAGGGGATGCTAACGGTTGAACCTGTGCGCGTGCGTATCGAAATATTTATATAATTTTTGACTGGCCGCGTACACTAGTGATGATGATAATAACAACTCATACATCATCACCCTGAGAAGGTAGGAACCCCCCATTTAGACACCTTTCCAGCCTAAATAAAAGAGTAGCACCAGAAGCCCTACGACAGAGGGGTTCGAAGTGTCCTTTCGTGTCCTTAGTAGGACATCCTTAACTCCATGGATGTCCCTACGAAATCTATAACCCAGTTCTCATCAGGACTCCCATTTAGACATCTTTCCAGCCTAAACTAAAAAGACTACCACCAGAAGCCCTACGACAAAGGGGTTCGAAGTGTCCTTTAGTGTCCTTAAGTAGGACATCCTTTGCTCCCTGGATGTCCCTATGATTTATAACCCAGTTCTCATCACAGCCAGATGACGACGCCGCCATAAACGCACTCCGGGACAAGATCCTTCGATCTTGCTCCGGGATCCCCAAAACCTTGTGATAATGGGGGCGGATCCACAGGAAATGCTTTAACACCTCTTGACAACAAGCACGAGGGGGGGGGGGGGATTCATAGTATAGAAGGTATAGGGGGGAGGGGAGGGGATTCATAGTATAGAAGGTTTAGGGGGGGTGAGGGGGGTGTGAACCCCCTACTTCTGATCTTCAAATGACCTTTGTTAAATGATTAACGAGCTGCATCGAAAATGAAATTTATTAATTGTCAGTTTTTGTATCTCATTAGCCGTTTTTATTAAATATTTCATAAAATATATTATACATTTTACCCTATATATATATATATTTTATTATATATTTTATATTTATATCATTTATTTTATTATATATCATACATTTCATTATATAAATGATACATTTTTTCGATTTGATTTCAATATTCTCATTGACATTTTAATTTTTTTTTATGAAAATTAAGAAATTCATTACTTGTCAAATTTTTGTATCTTGTTCAATAGTCTTTTCTATTTAATTATATAAATGATTCATTTATATAATTATATAACTAGGATTGTAGCTTAGTAAGTGAGTAATAATAATAATAATAATAATAATAATAAAAATAAATCATTATAGTATTAGTAAATAATATAAAATTAATAATAATAATTATTATAATAAAAATGATAATAATAGCATTAATAATAATTAATAATAACAATAACAAAAATAATAATAATAATAATAAAAACAACAACAATAATAATAATAATAACAAAAATATCAACAACAATAATAATAATAAATAAATAATAATAATAATCTGACCGAGCCCAACAGGTGGAGAACAGACGCAATAGAGCGAGGCTAACTGGGCTGACAAGCGCAAAAGCAGAGGTCCAGATAATGCCATTATCATAATTAGCTTAATTTTCTTAATTGCCTGCTTATATATACAGTGTATTAGCTAATCCAGGTGCCATTTGAGACAGGATTGCAAAAGGATGGAATTATTATTATCATGATTACTTGCTAAGCTATAACCCTAGTTGGAAAAGTAGGATGCTATATGCCCAGGGGCTCCAATAGGAAAAATAGCCCAGTGAGGAGATGAAACAGAAAATATAATATTTTAAAAATAGAAACATTAAAATAAATATTTCCTATAAAAACTATAAAAATTTTAACAAAACAAGATGAAGAGAAATGATATATAATAGTGTACCCCGAGTGTACCCTCAAGCAAGAGAACTCTAACTCAAGACAGTGGAAGACCATGGAATAGAGGTTATGGCTCTATCCAAGACTAAAGAACAATGGTTTGATTTTTGGCGTGTCCTTCTCCTAGAAGAAACTGCTTACTATAGCTAAAGTCACTCTTCTACCCTTAACTAGAGGAAAGTAGCCACTGGACAATTACAGTGGAGTAGTTAAGCCCTTGGGTGAAGAAGAATTGTTTGGTAATCTCAGTGTTGTCAGGTGTATGAGAACAGAAAAGAATATGTAAAGAACTGGCCAGACTATTCGGTGTATGTGTACGCAAAGGGAAAGTGACCCGTAACCAGAGAGAAGGATCCAATGTAGTACTGTCTGGCCAGTCAAACGACCCAATAACTCTCTAGTGGTAGTATCTTAACGGGTGACTGGTGCCTTGGCGGGCTTGTTGAGAGAATACAAAGCTCTAAATTATTTTTTGGTGATTCTAAAATCCATGAGTGAAAGGATAGATTATTATTATATATTATTATTGATATAGGAATCAGAAAGTGGAAATATATAGGCTTCCTATATGTTGCAATTTTGCTATTCCATCTGGGTTAAATGATTTTTCTCAAATTAATCTTTTTTTTTTTTTTGAAATCTGGATCTTGAAATAATAATAATAATAATAATAATAATAAATAATAATAATAATAATAATAATAAAACTGGACCATTTGAATAATAATAATAAAAATAATGATGATAATCATCACTATTATTATTATTATTATTATTATTATTATTGCTGTTGTTATTATAATTATAATTATAATAATAATAATTATAAACCCTGGATCTTTTA
>NC_090738.1:136884528-136887028 GCF_036898095.1 Palaemon carinicauda | reverse complement strand
ACATTCTTCTAATGACTCGAGGAAGGAGAGAGGGAATGGGGGGGGGGGGGAGGAGGAGGAGGAGGAGGAGGAGGAGAGGAGGAGGAGGAAGATGGATGGCGTGAGGGAGGAGGATAGTAAATATTTCGGTTAATTTACTTGAATCAAGTTGGGTAGATATGATTCATTATTATTATCATTATTATTATTATTACTTGCACAGCTACAACCCTAGTTGGAAAAGCAGGATGCTATAAGCTCAGGGGGCCCAACAAGGAAAATAGCCTAGTGAGGAAAGGAAACAATGAAAATAAAATATAAATACAGTAACATTAAAATAAATATCTCCTATATAAACTATAATACTATTATAACTTTAACAAAAGAAAAGGAAGAGAAATTAGATAAAATAGAGTGCTCAAATGTACCCTTAAGCAAGAGAACTCTAACCCAAGAGACAGTGGGAAATCATTGTACAGATACTATAGCACTACCATTAACTTTAGTCATTCTTAAGTAGTTTAAATCATCATTACCATCCTCATCATCATCTCCTCCTACGCCTATTGACGCAAAGGGCCTCTGTTAGATTTCGCCAGTCGTTTCTATCTTGAGCTTTTAATTCAATACTTCTCCATTCATCATCTCCTATTTCACGTTACATAATCCTCAGCCATGTAGGCCTGGGCTTCCAACTCTTCTAGTGCCTTGTAGAGCCCAGTTGAAAGTTTTTCGGCCTTTAAACCTAATTCCCATTCAAAGAAGCTCAAATGGCCTTTCTAATGACATGTTATTGATGACACTTATGTATATTCATGATGCCCCTCTTACATTGGTCGGGTTATAGGAGATAGAAATGTGAGATGACTTGAAACCTTGTAATGTACACTAATGAAATATCCTTATTAAAGGATGATATATTTAAGGCCTCCCCTACACACACATACACACACAAACACATACACCACACACACATATATATATATATATATTATATTATATATATATATAATATATATATATATATATATATACATACATATATATATATGTATGTGTGTGTGTGTATATACATATATATATACACATATATAGAATATATATATATATATATATATATATATATATATATATATATTATATATAAATATATATATATATATATATAATATATATATATATATATTATATATATATATATATATATGTATATATCTAAAAATTCAATCAACTAAAGTGCTACTCTCCTCTCTCTCTCTCTCTCTCTCTCTCCTCTCTCTCTCTCTCCTCTCTCTCTCTCTCTCTCTCTCTCTCTCTCTCATCAATATCAATAATGACAGCAAATAAAAAAAAAACTTTCCTACATTATCGCCAGTCATCGAGTGAAGCTTACAGACCTTATAATAATAATAATAATAATAATAATAATAATAAATCAATAACAATTCACATAACACCAACAAACATCACCCCAAAAATGCTTAGTTACAGAGGGGCTCAGACGCCACCCAAGCAAAGCATCATTGGAATGTTTGTAAACAATGCACTTGAGAAAGGACTCTCCTGCTCCGACCTACGTGAGGTCAGCCCATTGCAGGTGGCAGGCAAGAGGGGTCAGGTTACCTGATTTCGGATGGAGGTCCCTTGAACGTTTGTGAATAATAGCAAATAGAATTGGAATGATAATAGCGGGAGTTTACTGGTCTTTGGTGTCTTGGGTATTTTTGTATTTTCTTTCTGTTTATTCTCTGGTTGAGATTTGAAATGTTTTTTTTTTTATTTTAGATGGAGGGTTAGTAGTTTCTTCATAAATTAATACATATATAGATACATACATACATATATACATATACACACACGCAAATATATATATATATATATATTATATAATATATATATATATATATATGTGTGTGTGTGTGTGTGTGTGTGTAAATGCAGTCCTCTGAAGAAGTAACACTTAATTTTCCCCGTAGTTCTTTTGCACCTGAGCATGCATATATATGTATGTATGTATGTATGTGTATATATATAATATATATATATATATATATATATATATATATATATATATATATATTCATTTAAAAAAGTCCTACTATAAACAAATTTCATTTAAGGAAATGTTAAATACTTGACTTTTTTTATCAGAGTTTTTGCCATTTTTGGCTATGAATGAAAATTAAACCAAAGATCTATTTTCAAACAGTCCACAATAGTTTAGCATAATTCATCAAAAACCTTTAAAAATTCTTTTGGACAGACAGACAAAATAAATAAAAAATCTCAACCGAAAATTACTTTGAATCCAAGAATAAAAACAAAACCAGTGACAAATAAAAACATCAACAAATACAAGTAGCTTTCTTAAAAGAAAACAAAAACACTAAAAACATAAGTAGTACCAAAGGAAGGTATGACTGTATAAACTTCCGCATTCCTTTGGTGCAATCAAGCGAAAAACGAAAGGGTAAGTAGTTTTTTTTTATATTAAAAACAAATAAATGCGTTGCTGGAATAT
>NC_090738.1:136874628-136881528 GCF_036898095.1 Palaemon carinicauda | reverse complement strand
TCTCTTATCTCTGGTAGGTGGGAACAAGATATCTGCCAAGTGGCCCGATGCTGAGATAAAGATTCGGTCAGGTGATGGAAAAGGTTAGTTTGCCGGGACACGTAGGCCATGCATGGTGGGGGGGAGGGGGGTTGCCTTCTTTACTCTGCTTTGTTGGGGGTCTCTCTCTCTCTCTCTCTCTCTCTCTCTCTCTCTCTCTCTCTCTCTCAGGGCAAATAGAGTCTGCAGATGGACTAAAAAGTCTTTTGAGACATCCAAAATCCTTGTAACATTCTCTCTCTCTCTCTCTCTCTCTCTCTCTCTCTCTCTCTCTCTCTCAAAGAGCAATGGAGTATCCGTGGATGGACTAAAAAGTCTTTGAGACATTCAAAATACTTGTAACATTCCCTCTCTCTCTCTCTCTCTCTCTCTCTCTCTCTCTCTCTCCTCTCCCAGAGAGCAGATGGAGTCTCCGTGGATAGACTAAAAAGTCTTTGAGACATTCAAAATACTTGTAACTCTCTCTCTCTCTCTCTCTCTCTCTCTCTCTCTCTCTCTCTCTCTCTCCCTCCAGAGAGCAGATGGAGTCTCCGTGGATAGACTAAAAAGTCTTTGAGACATTCAAAATACTTGTAACTCTCTCTCTCTCTCTCTCTCTCTCTCTCTCTCTCTCTCTCTCTCTCTCTCTCTCCCTCCCAGAGAGCAGATGGAGTCTCCGTGGATAGACTAAAAAGTCTTTGAGACATTCAAAATACTTGTAACTCTCTCTCTCTCTCTCTCTCTCTCTCTCTCTCTCTCTCTCGCTCTCTCTTTGGTAAATGGTGCAAATTTTTGCGTATATCTCATTACTACTACTACTACTATAGTAATAGTAGTAATAGTGACTGCAATGATAATTATTGTTAATGTTATTATAATTGATATGAAAAAAAATTATATATCATAAGTATTGATAATAATGAAAATAACTTTTTTTGTAATAATAATAATAATAATAATAATAATAATAATAATAATAATCATAATAATGATAATGATAATAAAAATGTAATGATTACAGTGATAAATTCCATCACATCATCGTTTCCTCCCAATCAATCTTATCGAGATAAGAAGAGATATAAAAAAAATAAAAAAAAAAGTCTGCCATAATCGAAGGTGCCCAAACGCACGTAGCTCCAGCAATAATCCACTTCATATCACCTCACGCCTTGAAGGGCCCTCTGTGAAGAGGAGGGGGGGAGAGAGAGAGAGAGAGAGAGAGAGAGAGAGAGAGAGAGAGAGAGAGAGGGGGGGGGGAGTGGGTCCTGAAGTAGGAGGTTTTGTGAGGTGAAGTGGGAGGATGTAGGTACCTTATGGGTACTACTTCAGGGAGGTGGATTTCTTCTCTTTTCTTAACGCTTCTCAGAAGGTGGATTAATTGTCAGGCCTTCTCCATCATGAGGCTCAATACTACGCAGTATTCAAGAAGTTTTATTCAGCTGCGATCAAGTTGTGGAATGATCGTCCTAATCGGGTAGTTGAAATCATAGAACTTCTAAAGCTCAAAGTTGCAGCAAATGTTTTTATGGTTGAACAGACTGACATAAGTCTTTTTATAGTTATATGTGAATTATCTGATTTAATGTTTGTGTTTTTTTTAATATTCTATTTTAATTTTTCATTACTTATATCGTTTATTTATTTCCTTTTTTCCTTTTCTTCACTTGGCTATTTTACCTGTTGGAGCCCTTGGGCTTATAGCATCTTGTTTTTCTTACTAGGGTTGTAGCTTGGCTAGTAATAATAATGATAATAATAATAATAATAATAATAATAATAATAATACGCATGTTGTGTTCAAAGATGAAATTCTTATTTATTTAATAATTGGTGTTAATTTCTTTTGGTGTATCTTGTGCTCAAAGGTGAAATCAAGTTTATTTTAATAATTAAAATAATAATCATTATTAATAAAATTATTAAAATTATTTTATTATTATCATAATTATTAAAATTATTTTATTATTATTATTATTGTTATTATTATTATTATTATTATTATTATTATTATTATTATTATTATTATTATTACCATCATTATTATTTTTTATTATTATTAAAATTATTAAAATTATTAAAGTTAGTATTTCTGAAATTATTGAAATTATTATAATTATTAAAATTATTGTTATTCGAATTATTATTATTATTATTATTGAAATTATTAACAGTTATTATTATTAATAGTCGGTGTCAAAGATGAAATCAATAATTTTCGTTAATATCTTTGGCAATTTAAAACAGGTTAATGAGTTCGCATCAGCTGTTTATCAATATCTCATTAAAAATGATATCATTTATTGATAAAAATCTCTACTGATTTCCCTGATTTAATTAGAGTTATTCATACTTTTTCATTGATAAAGTGCTCGAGTTATCAAGTTTTATCACATCTTAGATTATTTTTTTAATCTTAAGTAATAAACAGTAAGATTTATTGAGGTTAAATGATATTACTATTATAATAATAATAATAATTATTATTATTATTATTATTATTAGTATCATGATTTTGGTTATATTATTATTACTATTATTATTATTATTTTTATTTTGGTTTATTATTATTATTATTATCATTATTATTATTATTATTATTATTATTATTATTATTTTTATTTTTATTTTGGTTATTTTATTATTATTAGTAGTAGTAGTAGTAGTAGTATTAGTATTAGTATTAGTATTTTGTTATTATTATTATTATTATTATTATTATTAGCTAAGCTACAACCCTAGTTGGGAAGGCAGGATGTTATAAGCTGATTTTTAAAAGACGACTTTATGACCAATGCTACTAAATTCTATTATTATTAAAGAGTATTTTTTTATGATTAAACAGTAACTTTTTTGTAAAATACTTGATATATAAAGTTTCCTCTGTGAAGTTATAATGACGAAACTTTTTTTAAGGAAGTAAACAATAAAAATTCAATTGAAAATTCATCAAATTATAATTATAATTCAACATTATTTCGGGTGTCAAAAATCATCAATTTCTATTTAAAATTCCTCGGGAATAAAGAAAATCAACAAATTTCAATGAGACCTTTTGTAAAGAGTATCGTCACCATCATCATAATCATCACCATCAACACCTTCACCATCATTATTATTATCATTATCATCATCATTATCATCATCACCATCTTTACCTTCATCATTGCCATCACCATCATCATCATCATCCTCATTGCCTTCACCATCATCATCATCATCATCACCATTATGCCCACCATCTTACCTTCATCATTGCCGCCACCACCATCATCATCATCATCATCACTATCATAATCTCCGCCATCATCATCATTATCTCCATCATCATCATCATCACCTCCACCACCACTATCCTCAGCCAGGGTAATTGAAGGAGCTACTTAGGAGGAGGGGCGCAACGCCCAATTGAAAAAACCATCAGCCAGAAAACTGTCCTTAAAGATGATTGGCATCTTATACGCCACACCACAGAAGAGAATAAAGAGGAAGAGAAGAGACAGACCAATTGGTCTATAAAACCAACTTGAGTTAATGTCAGACCAATTGGTCTGAAACGAACTATCGAATCAGTAGGGCTTCCTCGTCTAGTCTAGGTCTAACTTTTAGTTTATGTTACTCATCTTAATATCTTCCCTATATAATGAAGAGAAAGTGTGTGGCTATATATATATATATATATATATATATATAGGAGAGAGAGAGAGAGAGAGAGAGAGAGAGAGAGAGAGAGAGAGAGAGAGATTAAATACTTTTCTTCTTAGAGAAAGTGACATTTTACGTTTCATAATCTCATTTTGTTTACCAAAAGCTCTCCATACCATGCTTATCCTTCTTTTATACAATATATAATATATTCATAAATACTCTGTATTCAATTCTCTCTCTCTCTCTCTCTCTCTCTCTCTCTCTCTCTCTCTCTCTCTCTCTCTCTCTCCGCAATAAATCACCCAGCCACTGTAGTTTTTGGCAGGATCTCCCCAAGAGGACTCCTTTAGTACCGTGACCTTTTCTAAGTGAGTTTCCGTATTCCTTCAAGAGCAAAACTGGTATATAATAGAGGTTGAAATGAGTCTGCAGGAAAAGCTTCGGTTTGAAGTCCCACTTGACCTTGGAGGAACTGGTTTCAAGGAGCACATTTTAATTTCTTTTACGGAGACTTAAACTGAGGGGAAGTGTGGTGGGGGGGGGGGAGCCCTGGGTGGTGGTATGCGGAATTTACCGAAAGGCATTTTTAATCGTATTTTATTTCATTTTTTTTTATTTCATTAGGTTAAGTTGGATAATTACATCCGCCAACGAAGTTGGAAGGAGGTTATGTTTTCGCCCCTTGCTTGTATATAATGTTACTGAATTTGCTATACGGCAAAGTTATATACCAAGGGTCTGTAGATGGCATTTTGCTTATTAGGAGAGAGAGAGAGAGAGAGAGAGAGAGAGAGAGAGAGAGAGAGAGAGAGAGAGAGAGAGAGAGAGAGAGAGAGAGTAATATAAAAACCGGCTTATGAATAATATTGCGTTAAAGCTATAAATTGTTGTCACGTAATAAAATCCAAAACGATTATCATATTTTGTATTTATAGTTGAGAGAGAGAGAGAGAGAGAGAGAGAGAGAGAGAGAGAGAGAGAGAGAGAGAGAGAGAGAGAGAAAGCAAAGCCGGCGTATGACTAATATTGTGTTGAAGGTATTAATTGATATCACGTAATAAAATCCAAAACGGTTATCATATTTTGTATTTTTAGTTGAGAGAGAGAGAGAGAGAGAGAGAGAGAGAGAGAGAGAGAGAGAGAGAGAGAGAGAGAGAGAGAGAGAGAGAGAGAGAGAGAGCATTACAAATACCGGCTTATGACTAATATTATGTTGAAGCTATAAATTGTTATCACGTAATAGAATAAAAAGACAATTATCATATTTTGTATTTATAGTTGTGAGAGAGAGAGAGAGAGAGAGAGAGAGAGAGAGAGAGAGAGAGAGAGAGAGAGAGAGAGAGAGAGAGAGAGAGTATTATAAGAACCGGCTTATGACGCATATTGTATTGAAGCTATAAATTGTTATCACGTAATAGAATAAAATGACAATTATCATATTTTGTATTTATAGAGAGAGAGAGAGAGAGAGAGAGAGAGAGAGAGAGAGAGAGAGAGAGAGAGAGAGAGAGAGAGAATCAAAGCATCTTAAGAGAGACAGAATACAGATTTTCTCCTTCAATTAATTTATTCAACGACCCAAAAGATATTCATATAATGATGATTGATATACTTTCCTCGATATTGATTGAGACATATTACTTAATAGCATCTTGAGCCTTCCCCCTCCCCTTCCTCCTACCCCCAAGGGACCATAAGCCCCCTCCTCCCCCTTTTCTTCACCTCTTTAGAGGCTCTCATCTTGTGCTTACTTCTCTTCAATTGTTTGAGGTCCACCTCAAGAGGAGTGATCATTCTCTCTCGTTGGTCGTTGCTCGTCGTTGCCAACATTGGTTGAGTTTCGCTCTTGAGAAACTCAGAAATAGGCCATGGGGCATAAGCTGTATCTTGTCACTTCGTGGCCACTTTCGTGGGGCAACTTCATTACATTTTTTTATTATAGAGAAAGTCATTCTCAGGCATTATGCAACAAGTTCCCACAAATATAGTTGCTCCTAAAATTTTAATTAGCCATTTTAATCATACAAATTATTTTTAGTTAAGTTGGTGGCTAATAGGTGGCCATACTATAGTTCTGTAGTTCCTATTTTTGACAGTAGATGGCTAACAGCAAATTAACTAATCAAATCGCTTAGATTTCCAACATGGCAGCCCCCAGGACTTGCTGTATTCACTGTGTGTTGGAGGAAGAAAGTGATGTTTTACCCATTTCTGATCAATGTATGTCAAAAATCAAGGAGTGTAATAGAAAGTGGAAACATTTAGATGGTATTCAACGTGAGGTAGCAGAGAAACTGTCTGAAACTTTTGAAAAAACTTTAGATTCAGACCACCTTGGGTACCATGCAGAATGTTACCGAAAGTTTACAGACAAACAAAGGATCGAAAGGGCCATTGTCCGCTGTACTAAACGTAAAGGCACTAATCCAGATGATCTTCTTGGAACACCACCTCGAAAAAGTGCCCGGCTAAGCCTAATTAGTGGGTCATCAACCATGGCATACATGGCTACAATTGGAAAGAGGTTTCAAAATTCTGGGCTCGAAGATATCCTCATAGAAGCTGAAGTTGTTGCACAGGGATCTGTTGGTGACATACTTAGTGGACATCACTACAACCGTAGTGTGAGAGCCCACAAGTTAATGTTTGAAGCCCTTAGCCGCTTGAGGTTGAGGTCATTCAGAGAGTCATGCAGTCCAGATGAACTATTAACCGTCTCAAAGGTGTCAGAAGAGTTGTTGAATTCTGGGCCTACAGCCCAACTGTATGATATCATGAACCAGGATGAATTCAAGTGTGTAATTGACTCGTATGATGCCTTTGTTGGAAAAGAAAGGTCAGAGAACCAACCTTTGATTACTGGTCATCATACCTTGACATGGTACAAAATCTCCTTTGTCTTCTGAGAGCCACCAGGGATGGTAATTGGGATCTGCACCTAGCTACACTGAAAAAAATCCTTCCATGGTACTTTGCTTATGACAGAGTGAATTATGCCCGATATTTACCTGCATATATTTCAGAGATGGCAAGCCTTGTTGATACGCACCCTGAAATTGACCAACAATTTAAGGAGGGAAACTTTGTTGTCCAGAGGCAGGAAAGATATGGATTTTCTGCAGTTGCCTGTGATATGGCAATTGAGCAGACCGTGAATAGGGATTCGAAAACTAAGGGGGGTATGAAAGGCCAGACCCTAGATAAGAGTGCCGTGAACAGGTGGCTATTAAGTCA
>NC_090738.1:136814628-136867128 GCF_036898095.1 Palaemon carinicauda | reverse complement strand
ACTGTACTATGAAGTTTATAACGACTTTTATCTCTTGGGTTTGATAACAAACATCATGGAAAAGGGGGGAGAGGGAGGGGGAGGGGAGGTAGAAAGAGGCCTGGGGGTATGATGAGAGATAAGGTCTGAGGGAGGAGATTTGGCGTAGAAGAATTAGTTGTTAGATGATTGTTTATGTGATTGGGTGTGTTGGTACTTACTCGGTGAAATTATCCGCGGTGGTATCCACGGTATTATCCGCGTTACTAAAGTAAGCAAGGATGGACAACTATTTTACCGATTTCCTTTGTGTGTTTGTGCGTGTGTTTTTTATATTGAAGCTGTCCCATTGGATGGCATCTTGTGGTGATATTCCTTGATATACTGTATGTATTTTCCAAAAAAAATTACCACTTGTGTGTGTATTTTTTTTTTTACTGATTCTGTGTGTGTTTTTTTTTATATTACTGCTGCCCCATTGGATGGCATCTTGGGGTGATATTCCTTGATATACTGTATGCATTTTCCAAAAAAAAAAAAAAAAATTATCACTTGTGTGTGTGTTTATTTTTCTTTTTCTTTTTTTTACTGATGCCATGTTCGTGTTTATGCTTGTGTTTTTTTTATATTGCTGCTGCCCCGTTGTATGGGATCTTGTGGTGATATTCCTTTATATTATTGTATATTTTTTTTAGAATTTTTTTTTCCACTTTTGTGTGTATTTTTTTTTTATTGCCGCCGTTTCATTGAATGGCATCTCGTAGTGACATTGGTCTGATTTATACATTTTCAATAGATTTGATGTTTTTGGAAACGCTGTCCAAGGAAATGCTCGTATTTCAAAAAGAAATTATAATGACTTAATTCATAAGAACTGGTTTTTTTTATACTTTTTCATCTTCATTGGAGAAAACAATAACTGTTCTAAACTTTATATCCATGAAGATTTTATTAGAGCGAAAACTTGTTCATTTCAAGTTTAATGTGACAAAGCAAACAACTGTTCAATGCCAATTTCATCATATGTCATCTAATATAACAATGAACAATTATTCAATGAACACTGAAGTTGGCAACATTTTCCTCAAGTATAAAACGTGTACACTTTACGTACAGTTGGACACAGGAATTCATGGCGTACCTCTCTGAGGAAGTGTACCCAGCCTCACTCTTACTACGCGACAAGTTCCTGTGCTTGACCCGCCTACCACCTCTACCATATGTCCCTATGCTATCTGTTTGGCTACTTGCCGCAAAGGATTTTGGTCGCCTATTGGAAACGTCCTTGCCTATCGATCTCGTATTGGGGTTCGAGTCCCGCTCAAACTAGTTAGTTTCTTGTAGTATCTGTAACCTCATCATCCTTTTAAGCTAAAGAGTTTTGGGGGATCCTATAGGTCTACCTGCTGAGTCATCAGCGGCCATTGCCTGGCCCTCCCTGATCCTAGCTTGAGTGGAGAAGGACTTGGGGGCTGATCATATGTATATATGGTCAGTCTCTAAGGCATTGTCACTGTTCCATGCCGCTGCCATCCATGAACGGAATAAAGTAATTGTGTGACAGGGTGCACTATAGTCAATTCTTTTTGGCGAGACAGATTTGTACCGACTCGCAAGGGTGCCCTTTTAACTCGGAAGAGTATCCTAACAGCTGATTGGTTGGACAAGATAATTCCAACCAATCAGCCACCAGGAAGCTTTTCCGAGCTAAAAGGGCACCCCTGCGAGTAAGTGCATATCTGCCTCACTAAAAAGAATTGACTAAAGTATGGAACGAGGTGTATCAGGGACAAGATAATTCCAACCAACCAGCGATCAGGAAACTTTTCCGAGCTAAAAGGGCACCCCTGCGAGTCGGTGCAAATCAGCCTCACTAAAAAGAATCGACTAAAGTATGGAACGAGGTGTACCAGGGACAAGATAATTCCAACCAATCAGCGATCAGGAAACTTTTCCGAGCTAAAAGGGCACCCCGGTGAGTCGGTGCAAATCAGCCTCACTAAAAAGAATTGACTATAGTATGGAACGAGGTGTACCAGGGACAAGATAATTCCAACCAATCAGCGATCAGGAAGCTTTTCCGAGCTTAAAGGGCACCCCTGCGAGTCGGTGCAAATCTGCCTCACTATAAAGAGTTGACTATAGTATGGAACTAGGTGTACCAGGGACAAGATAATTCCAACCAATCAGCGATCAGGAAGCTTTTCCGATCTAAAAGGGCACCCCTGCGAGTCGGTGCCAATCTGCCTCACTAAAAAAAATCGACTATAGTATGGAACGAGGTGTACCAGGGACAAGATAATTCCAACCAATCAGCGATCAGGAAGCTTTTCCGAGCTAAAAGGGCACCCCTGCTAGTCGGTGCAAATCTGCCTCACTAAAAAAGAATTGACTATAGTATGGAACGATGTGTACCAGGGACTTTTGTGTCCGACTGTACAATTTCCCACCACCAGGACGCGAGTGTTTACCAACAATGGGCAAATCGATTTTCAATTGCCTCATATTAGTGCCCATTTGAGGTCACAGCTGTTGGTAGAATTGCCCAGCATTTGTTTCCAATTGAGGTTGATTGGTTAAGATGATGCCCACAGACCTGTCGCTCTATTGAACTTCGTTGAGGTGGTTATTCGTTTAATTTCTGTTGGTGTTTGTTTGTTTATTATAAATAATATAAAGTTAGCTCTACAAATTTTGAATCTGAAAAAAACTTTGGTTTTTCTAGTCTTTTTCTCATCATAATCATTTGCTTTAATCTTTCCTTTCTGCATATATATACATGAGTCTTTTTATAGTTTTTATAGTCTTTTTATAGTTTATTTATGACATCTGTTTTTGACGTTGTTAATAGTTTATATAGGACATATCTGTTTTGACGCTGTTACTGTTTTTAGAATTATATATTGTTAATTTATTCTCATCATTTATTTATTTCCTTATTTCCTTTCCTCACTGGGCTATTTTTCCCTGTTGGAGCCCTTGGGCTTGTAGCATATTGCTTTTCCAACTAGGGTTGTAGCTTGGCTAGTAATAATAATAATAATTATAAAAATAATAATGATAATAATAATAATATATACATATATATATACACATACATACACACAGACACATATATATATATATATATATATATATATATATATATATATATATATATATGTATGTATATATACATACACACAGACATATATACACTGTATATAGTGTGTATTTCAAGGGTACAAAAGGAGGATATATAAAAAGAACACGATGAACCCAATATCAACATGTAGTAAACTTTGCTTCATCATTTAATAAAGAGTTTCCAACAGAAAGGTTATAACAGTCTCTCTCTCTCTCTCTCTCTCTCTCTCTCTCTCTCTCTCTCTCTCTCTCTCTCTCTCTCTCTCTCTCTCTCTCGAAGATTGCCAATATTGCTCACAGCCGTATGAACCGATTGCTTAAATTGCCATCTCGTTCTGAACAACAGTAATAAACAGAAAAGTGACGACAAAATTGCAGTTTCTGTATAATGTTTATCTCGTTGCAAGATAGCATCATTTGTACCAATATTACATTCGATTTGATGACACTCGAAAGTTTAAAAGCTTTGTAATGTTCTACTTCGTGTTTTACCGTCACACACATATATACTGTATAATTATATATATATATATATATAAATATATGTGTATATATATATATATATATATATATATATATATATATATATATATATATATATATATACATATACATATATGTATATATTAATATTAATTGAGACTGCTGTGTCTTTTACGTGTTTTTAATACATTACAAAAATGTACCTTTATATAAAGAAGATTGTGGCTAAACACTGAACTCTTACTTATACTTAATTTTCTTTATTCCCTACCTTGGTTAGCTAGCTAAATGCCCTCATTCTTCTTTCATTCATCTTTCCTCTCAGGTAAAAAACTAAACTTTTATTTCCACTTAAAATCAAGTTTACTTCCCTTTTTGGGATGATATGCATCTGGTTTTTATGTTGATGTGTTATTTCTGTGGTATATATTTATTTATTTATTTTTTATTTGATGCTTTTTCTTATTGCTTTTTATTAAAGTCTGTTCATTACCCATGAAGATATTTTTTCTCTATTGACCTTTGGAAATGTAGCATTCTGCTTTGTTGTTGTGCTTGTTTATTATTATTATTATTATTATTATTATTATTATTATTATTATTATTATTATTATTACTTATAATGTTATAATTCCTGTTTCTCTTTATTTATATCATTATCTTTCCTTTTTCAGGAATAAATCCAGAAGACCTTGCCTGTAAGCATTCACATCCTTTTGGACTAGCCAACAACATCAGCCTTTAATCTCTGGAAAATCCTGGAAGTTCCTTGAAGCTCAAATCCACAATAGAATTAGGACGTCACAAGTCAGAAGAAGAAGAAACAGCAGCAGCTTGATGTATTGAAAAGTTCTGGAAGCTCCTGGAAGCTCAAATCCACAACAGAATTAGATCATCACAAGTTAGTAGGAGAAGAAGAACCTTGATGTCTTGACTCAGAGACAACCAATCACCAATATGATTTAAAAACCCAATTTCTAGTCTTCGAAACATTAGCTATTGGCGTAGATAGCACAGGGTATATTTCGTGGTTTATAAGGACTATATAAACATTAACCTTTAAAGAATCAAAATGGCGAAGATAGATGGACCAGCTTGGATTCTTTCCGTATTATACTTAGCCTTTGGGATCACCTTCGCTCACCTAGATTCGCCGCCAGGTGGCTCGGCCCTGCAGGGAGACTTCGAGCAAGGGTTCTTCAGATATGTCAGCTATAATGGTGAGATAACTTTAATTAATTGTGATGTTTCAGTGAGAGTATTGATAGTGAATTGTAAATTTATGAGTATGAGTATGGTGATATGTAACTGCATTGATAGTGATGTGTTCATAAGCGAGTACTGTGATATGTTAAGTATCAATTCTGTGATGATTCCCAGATGGGGTGGGTTCGAATCCAGGCTCTGGTAGATGTATTTTATTATTTTTATTCCCAGGTTCAGGGAATTTGATATTAAGAGTTATTGTAGGTTTGATATTTGAACTTGTTTTATGTATGTATATATATATATATATATATATATATATATATATATATATATATATATATATATATATATAATGTGTGTGTTTGTGTGTGTGTATGTATATATATATATATATATATATATATATATATATATATATATATATATACATATATATATTTACATTTATATATATATATATATATTTATATATATATTTATATATATATATATATATATATATATATATATATATATATATATATATATATATATACCAGAGTATATCAATATGAAACCATAATTTAACTATATATGATTTAATTTATTTTATATTTACATTCCATTGATATAACCCATTTAACTCAATCTTTAACATCAATAAAATTATATGAATATTCCAACAGTTCTTCTGACCTTCAAAATAAAAAATCAGACAATTAATAAAATTAATTATTCTTTTTTTCATCTTTTCAGAACTTCTGGACACTACAGACAAGTTCAGTCTAAGCGGAGTCAAGAGCTATAGCGAACTGCTATTTGACCCGACTAATTACCAAATTGTGGTTGGAGCAAGGTAGGCCTATTTTTATTTTATACATAAGTATTTCCATTTTGTTTTAGGGGTTTCAATTAGTTTACATTTTCTTTAAACTTTTTATTGTTATTTTTTTTTATTTATCAAAAAATTTCTACATTCGTCAGAATTTTTTGTTTTTGTTTTTTCATTAGTTGTTTTTAGGCCTATTTTGTACATATGTATTTCCATTTCGTTTTAGGGGTTTCAATTAGTTTACATTTCTTTTCAACTTTGTTTTATCGTTAATTTTTATTTTTTTCATCAGACATTTCTACATTCGTCAGAATTTTTTGTTTTTGTTTTTTCATTAATTGTTTGTTAGGCCTATTTTGTACATACTTATTTCCTTTTCGTTTTAGGGGTTTCAATTAGTTTACATTTCTTTTCAACTTTTTTTATTGTTATTTTTTTTTTTTTTTTTTTCAAAAATTTCTTGATTCGTCGGAATTCTTTTATTTGTTAATAATTGGTTATAGGCCTATTTTGTACTTACGTACTTCCATTTCGTTTTAGGGGTATAATTAGTTTACATTTCTTTTCAACTTTTTTTCATTGCTATTTTTTTATTATTTTAATCAGAAATTTCTTCATTCAACAGAAATTTTGTTTATTTTTTTATTGATTTTTATTCTACACCAAATTTTCTTCGTTTCTGTGATTTTCAATTAGTTTGTATTTATCTGCAAACAATTTTATTTTTATTTTTATCTTTTATTAGATATCTCTTCATTCGTTAGATTTTATTTTTCATTCTTTTCCTCATTTCCAAATTAATTAACTCCTCAACTGGATCTCATAGAAAATATAATTGTTAACACAGCCATCATGGTTAACTAATATAAATGAAAGATATTAATTTATGCATCTTTAGAAAAATATTTCTTCAATCGTTAGATTTAATTTTTTCATTAATTTCCGCATTTCCAAATTAATTAACTCATCAACTGGATCTTTTAAATATATAATTGTTAACACAGCCATCATGGTTATCTAATATAAATAAAAGATATTAATTTATGCATCTTTAGAAGAAAAAATGTCATTTAGGACGCATCATGTAATTTTGAAAATGGGAAAGATAAAAAAAAGTATATGTATGTATAGAAGTACAACCACTCCAAAACCAATTGCGTAGCTTACATGTAATGGTTAAAATCCAAAATAGTTATTTATGATACATGAAACATGTAAATGATAAAAAACAACTAATCATGAATGAAATTACAAAAATAAGGAAAAAATTACATCCATCTGTATTGCGAAGTAACCGAATGTCTTGTTTCTCTTCATCTTGCTTTGTTAAATTTTTATAGTTTATATATGAAATATCTATTTTAATGTTGCTATTGCTCTTAGAATATTTTACTTTTCCTTGTTTCCTTTCCTCAATGGGCTATTTTCCTTGTTGGAGTACTTTGGTTTATAGCATTCTGCTTTTCCAACTAGGGTTGTAGCTTAGCAAGTAGTAATAATAATAATAATAATAATAATAATAATAATAATAATAATAATTATGATGATTATGATGATAATAATAGTAATAATAGTAATTATATTAATAATAATAATAATAATAATTATAAGATTAATAATAATAATAATAATAATAATAATAATAATAATAATAATAATAATAAAACGCTCCACCTTCTGCCCTCAGGGATCGAATCTTCCGCCTGAGTCTCGTGGGTCTCCAACTCCTCGAGGCTTCGGACTGGTCCTCAAACAAATCCACGGTGGAGACCTGCACCCTCAAGGGACAGAGCCAAGAGGCCTGTCACAACTTCGTCAGGGTGTTGCATCGCCACGACAGTCGCATCCTAGTCTGCGGGACGAACTCCTTCAGTCCTCTTTGCACCTGGAGGAGGTAAGGCGCCCTTTGGTTATATTTACTCTTGTTAATAGAGGGGCGAGTTGCCCTCAACTCGTACTTTCCTCGTTGGAGCCCCTAGGCTTTTAGTATCTTTGCTTTTCCAACTAGGGTTGTAGCTTAGCAAGTTATAATAATAATAATAATAATAATAATAGTAATAATAATAATAATAATAATAATAATAAACACCTCTAGGGCCTGAAGACATTAATTATTTCAGGCGTTTAGCCTTTGAAAATCAAGACATTTTGGCAAAAGAAATATACAAATTAATTGCATAAGATTAAACTTAGTTCCAATATGTATCCAAAATATTTAAACAACCCTTTCCCCCTTCCCCCTTCCCCCTTCTCTCTTCTCTTCTGCAGGTTATCCAACGTGAACGTCATTGATTCGTGGGAGAAGGGAGTCACTCGCTGCCCTTTTGATCCCGAGCACAGTGTGACGTCACTTCTAACACTGGAAGGAAATTTGCATGTTGGAACCACTACAGATTTCTCAGGTAAATATCAAGTTTTCTAAATGTGAGTTTGTATAGTTATACATGAACTTATGTATTATTTGTGTTTATTTATATTGTATACATGTGTACTGTATGTATATTGTGCTTTTTTCAACTACCTTACTGCTCTATCTACAAGTGAAAAGATGTATGAACACCATGAATATATTTGTGACATTGTGTTTTTAATATCATGGATAGACATTAATCTAAAAACATTAAAACTTTGGGTTTACCAATTAATGAAAAACAAATTATTCTGACATCAGTAATGAGAGAATTAACTATTAGAGACATATCTTGATATTTACAAAAGTATTACTGTTTTAGAATTTTTTGATTTTGGATTTAAGAACACAATAGTAAGTGGTACTGAATAATTTAATAATCTGAATATTGTAGAATGATGTTTTTTAATACAGCCAAATAATTAAAACATTTCAAATTTCATATATGTAATGAAATATACAGCTGTTGTTTCAATTACATTTCATTTTACAATGGTATAAAGATAACAATAACAAACAAATAATTTTGTCTTCCAGGTAGAGACCCAGCCTTCATGAGGTCCTTGGGACCAGGAGAACGTCTCAGGACACCCCAGTCGGACCTCAAATGGCTTTCAGAACCCACCTTCATAACTTCGTTTGAATCTTCGGGTTTCGTCTACACGATCTTCAGGGAAAACGCCATTGAAAACCTCAACTGTGGGAAGGTAAGAGCATTTTTAAACTAATTAGTCATTTAAAGGGTTAGGCAGTTAATTCTAATAGCCAGGCCTTCTCCATCATGAGGCTCAATACTACACAGTATTCTAGAAGTTTTATTCCAGCTGTGACCAAGTTGTGGAATGACATTATGATCGGGTAGTTGAATCAGAACTTCAAAAGTTCAAAGTTGCAGCAAATGTTTTTTTTATGTTGAACAGGCTGACATTAAGTCTTTTTATAGTTTATATATGACATATCTGTTTTTACGTTGTTACTGTTTTTAGAATGATTTATTGTCAATTTGTTCTCATCATTTATTTATTTCCTTATTTTCTTTCCTCACTGGGCTATTTTTCCCTGTTGGAGCCCTTGGGCTTATAGCATCTTGATTTTCCAGCTAGGGTTATAGCTTGGCTAGTAATGATAATAATAGGGGAGTCATTGTATCTCACGTAGTTCACTGTAGGCATTCCTGTACTTGAGGGTCATGGCAGGTTCTCCCCCCCCCCCCCGCCCTCCTTTAACTGCACCTGCTTTTTAGCCTTTTAGTCTTTTAGTCTACCTCCATTCATGCATTCTTTCTTCCAAGATTCTTGAGGATACGCTCAGGTACACGATTCTATCTTGTTTCTCTCCGTCTCGTCATTTTGAAGTTTTTATCCTCCTGTTATTTTCAAGTTTTTATATTTTATATACTGTATGAAAGCGTTATTTTAATTTTATTGTTGTTCTTGAACTTTTGTAGTTATTCCTTATTTCTTTTCCTCACTGAGCTATTTTTCCCTGTTGGAGCCCCTGGGCTTATAGCATCCTGCTTTTCCAACTAGGGTTGTAGCTTAGCATGTAATAATAACAATAATATTGGATGTTAATGCCCCAAAAGTGTACTTCATAAATAAGTCGAATTTAACCTTCCATCTCTTACTCCCTTTTCAGCATATCCACTCTAGAATTGGCAGAGTTTGCAAGAATGATGTTGGAGGAACGTTGGTTCTGAAAGAAAACTGGACAACGTTTCTGAAGGCCCGTCTTATTTGTTCCTCGCCTGGAGACTTTCCATTCTTCTATGATCACGTGCAGAGTATTGCCTACCTCCCTCAGGAACAGATGCTGTATGGTGTATTCTTAACAGCTGAGTAAGTTTTTTTTTAAACTTGTTAGTTGTAGCACACTGAGATCGGGAGTTGTAACGGCTCTCTCGCCCACGTATCCAATCCTATCCCATATCCTTCGAGACAAGGTTAACTTTATTTTGGGAAGGATAGCCGTGGCTTGTTTTAAACACGTCCATGGTTTATACACGATATCTCTCGGGATATTCGCTCATGAGGTAATAACTCTGCGATACCTCTTCAGGTAAAATTCTCTCGTATATCACGTTCAGAAATATCCCAAGTAGAAAGCTGCCTTATGAGGAACTTCCATCATGATGACATGGCTATCTCACCCAAAAATAGATTTTTCCTACGTCAGAATCCTTTTTTCTAAATTTTGACAGATAAGGATACTTTTTATATTGACTTTACTGTATTGTGAATGAATAACTGTAGTTGATTTTGAAACATGCTGTGTGTTAGTTGAATTCAAAAGAATACCACTGAAATTTTCTAGATGTACAAATTTACATGTTTACTTGTTTCTGTTTATGATTCCCACTCATGTTTAAACACCATCCTGCATATTATTCAATTGGTATATTGGTTGTATCGTACCTCTATTTTGATATTTCAGTTTTTCTCTTCCACAGAAATGGCATCATTGGATCAGCTGTGTGTGCCTTTAACATGAGTGCCGTTAACACCTCCTTTTACGGGCCTTTCAAATACCAGCCGTCTCCCTCTTCAATATGGGGACCTGTCACCGCAGACAACACACACTTTCAGTGCCAGGATTCAGGCTTACCCAGCAGAGAGTCAGATCTAGCTGCCAACAAATTCCAGTTGATGGACAAGCCTGTTGTACCACAGAGTCCAGCTCCCTTGTACCTCCTGAATTCTGAAAGGTAGGGATTTAGATGCCAGAGGGGCATTGAGTACAGGTCTATGTGCATTCAGAATGTCCTTTTATATTTTCTTTTTTAACATCATACCTTGTTTATATAATTTGCTTTAAACATGTAATATTTTCTTCTCGTTTCACTTTTGTTCTTTCCTTACTGTTTCTACTGTGTCATATTCCTAAACTTGCAATACTGTAATGCATAGCAGTGACTTTTTCATGTAAAATCCATTAAGATATTTGAAATGCTCTAGTTACCAAAGCATATTATTTAGGTAGTCCAAGAAAATTCAGTTTTCTGGTGCTTCAGTAAGTTGGAGAACATTATCTACTGTATATGTACTGTAACTGTTATTTATTATTTGTAAAATCACTCAAAGAATACAAAGACGCAGATTATCAGCCTTGTCCTTTCATTAATGTTTTCAGAATGGACAACCTTTAATTGGTTGATTAATTGATTCTTATGGGCCATTGCAGACTGACACATGTCATCGTAGACGTTGTGGTGACGAGACAAAGCGGAAGTGTCCACGTTGTCTTTGTCGCTGGTGCCGGAGGAGTAATAAGAAAGATGAGCTTGGTTCCCAACAGTCAAAACAGCTGTCTGCTCGAGGTCCTGTCGCCATTTCCAAGCAATTCCTCTGTCACAATTCATACGCTTAAATTCCTTAAAGATACGGTGGGTATTAGATTGTTAGCCTAGGAATAGTAAAAAAAATTTAGTTGTAAGGAAAGCATGTCTGTGAGATTGCTAGCTAAGGAGTTATGATGAAGTTTTAATCATATAAAAAGAATGTCTTGATAGATTACAAGTTATGTCATTTGTAATGTACAGTTCATTGAATTGGTGCAAGGAATGGGCAGTCAGTACTGTGTATAACAGTATATTATATGAACAGGAAAATCCCATTAATATATATTATTTGAAAAAATATTTTAACCCTTTTACCCCCAAGCTATTTGGAACTTTCCAACCCTTAACCCCCAGGTGTTTTTTTTTTTCAAGCACATATTGCAATATATATTTTTTAAATTGCTCCAACACCCTGTATTTTCATCAGAGAGAGGTCAGGTTGGTCTCATTCTTTTGAAAAAATGCCTGAAGTTTCTCCTAAAGTTATCAAAAATATGTAAAAAAAATGTGAACAGTAGTTTTTTTCCAAGGACGTATCAGTACAGTACGTTCATGGGGGTAAAAGGGTTAAAGCCATATTGTTCTTGGGATTACGAAGTTTTATCACCTGAACAAATTAACAAATTGTGTTCGCACTTTCAGAGCTCGCTGTACGTTGGAACCAATAATGAAGTGGTACGTATACCAGTACATCGTTGCGGACAGTACAAAACTCAACACTCGTGCCTAGCAGCAAAGGACCCTTATTGTGGTTGGGATACAAATCGTCTCGAATGCTCACCTCCACCTGGGAAGAATCCGTTTGTTTCTTCATGGATCCAAGAAGTCATTGATTGTCCAAAAGCTTCTGATCCAGGTAGTGTATTATGAAGTACAGAACTGTAATAAATTGATATAGTTTTGAATTATGTAAAGTGGTTTATTTGTTAACAGATAACCATGGCAATTTATCAGATAGGCAACTCTATATCTATCCATTTATTTTTCTAAACTTTCAAAGGTAGAGTATTCAGTTATTTGTACAGTAATCATAATTTTATTTTTAGAGATTATCTATTGCCCCACATAGGATACATCTTACACATTGATGTGCCATAGATTCTATGCCTCTAACCCTTTCACTGCCATTGGTGCCTTAGTCAAAATTTGAAAAAGGGAAACATCTTTTAAAATCCCCTAAACCAAAGCAAGTTGATATTCATTGGAGAGGGCTTAATGAGAGCTTCCCTGTAAATATCAAGAAGCTCGGGTTTTTATGATCTTGATAAATTTTGCTACATCAGAATTTTTTTTTTTCAATCACCACTGGTAGTGAAAGGGTAAGTATTAATAACACACTATTAGTGCAGCCGTAAATGGAAAAAATGTTCAAATGGTGGTAAATGTACCAAATTTGGTACAGTTGTAGTATTGTACACTTTTTCATTTAAGGAATAGTTCCACGAAATATTCATGGTAGGCTTATTAGCGGTTTATAGCCTTTTGAGCCTATTTATAGCCTTTTAAGCTTATTTATAGCCTTTTCATAGCCTTTTTAGCCACTACTATGGTTAGTAGAATGGGGGATTACTGAGCGGGTCACAATGTTTTCTAGGGGGCCCATTATGGTGTTCACCCTCTCAACGTGAGGGTTTTTGTAGTGAAGAATTTAGATCAATTAATTTTCCGTGTTGAAACACTAAAAGACAAGAAAAAGAGCTTCATGGATATGAGAGCAAACTAAAGTAGAGGATGATCTACAATAGAGTTACATTTTTTTCTCACAGTCGACGGGGGTTGGAGCCATTGGTCAGCGTGGTCGACGTGCAAGAAGGAAGGCAGCACCGATTCTTGTTTGTGCCGGCATCGTGTGTGCGACTCTCCAAGGCCTGCTCGCGGAGGTTCCGACTGCATTGGCTCGAGCACTGAGGTAGGATTTCTAGATTTTGGTTTCAAGTAATTCAGTATGAACTGTGACGTAATATGCGATGTACTTCATGGTATAGACATGAAATTTTAGATTAATTGTTTTCGTAACAGAATTTATTCTATGAATATTTCAATATACCTTGTACAGCAGCTTTATATGTACAGTACAATATATAAAAACATTTTGAATATCTAAAGGTCTCTTAAGTTCACTCAAAACAAAACTGGGTAATTATTATTAAAAACTATTCAAACTGAACTCGGTTGAGTCCCTTGTCAGGCTGGGAGGAACGTAGAGAGTAGAGGTCCCCTTTTTGATTTTGATTCATTTGTTGATATCAGCTACACCCCAAAAAGGGGGGGGTTGCCTTGGTATATGTATGTATGTATGATTCAAACAACTTCTTACTTCGATTCTCTATCTGGGATACAAAGTAGTGTGAAAACATACGTAATTGAAATAATACTCTACAAAAATAAATATATTCTATGTGCTCATATCAGTAGACTCAACTTCCAAATGCTAGAATCTACTTGTGATTTTGAAATCAATGCTTTTGCAATAATTTTAGGCATTATGTTTTAATCACAGAACTGTACAGTGTTTTAGTAATGTAAATTAATATCAAAGAAAGAATAGATATTTCAGAAAGACATAAGAAATATGACATCAAAGACAAACCTCAAATGGAATCACAGAACAGTACTGTAATTTTATTTACCTCTGATGATAAATTAAAAACAGTGAATGAATTTTGTAGACTGTATATGATTCTTTAGACCAAAAAGTAGTGTTACATACATCAAAGACAATTCCCAAATTGAATCACAGGACAGTATACTGTACAGTACTTTTATTTACCTCTGATGATAAATTAAAAACAGTAAATGAATTTTGGGGACTGTATGATTCTTTAGAACAAAAGGTAGTGTTACATACATTAAAGACAAATCCAAAATTGAATCACAGAACAGTACAGTACAATACTTTTATTTACCTCTGATGTTAAACTAAAAACGGTAAATGAATTTTCAGGTTTCCAACTGCACTCTACATGGAGGTTGGACAGCCTGGTCCTCCTGGTCGCAATGCTCAGCGACGTGTGGCATCGCCGTCAAGACTCGACGACGAACATGTTCCAACCCAGAACCTCGTCACGGAGGACGTGTGTGCGTTGGACAAGAACGCACGGAAATTTACTGCCATTCGCTTGCTCACTGCCCATGTAATTTGCCCTCTTTTTTTTTTTATTTTCAAATACTTTTTGGTACAAGGAATGAAATATCGTGTAAATACATTTGAATACTGTACTTAAGATATTTCTGTTATGGTATATAGGATGAGGGAAGTCTAATTTTAGTACAGTAGATCATGAAGATTAAGTCTGCCATGGTATATAGGATCAGGGAAGTCTAATTTTAGTACAGTAGATCTTGAAGATTAAGTCTGCCATGGTATATAGGATCAGTGAAGTCTAATTTTAGTACAGTAGATCTTGAAGATAAATTCTGTCATGGTATATAGAATCAGGCAAGTCTAATTTTAGTACAGTAGATCTTGAAGGTTAATTCTGTCATGGCATATAGAATCAGGCAAGTCTAATTTTAGTACAGTAGATCTTGAAGGTTAATTCTGTCATGGCATATAGAATCAGGCAAGTCTAATTTTAGTACAGTAGCTCTTGAAGGTTAATTCTGTCATGGTATATAGAATCAGGGAAGTCTAATTTTAGTACAGTAGATCTTGAAGATTAATTCTTTCATGGTTTATAGGATCAGGCAAGTCTAATTTTAGTACAGTAGATCTTGAAGATTAATTCTGTCATGGTATATAGGATCAGGGAAGTCTAATTTTAGTACAGTAGATCTTGAGAATTAATCTTCTTTCATGGTTGCATAGTTTTTGCAGCATCATCTTTTTGGTAACATATTGTAGATCTGCAACATTATTGATCAAGAGTTATTACTATGTAGAAAAACTTTGGACAATATTATTAATATAGTAATTATGATTACCGTTATAACCAGTTCTTCGACAAGAATTTTTTAGTCTTCTAAAACATAATTCAGTGCTAAGAATAAATAGCCACTGGGCTACTTTTTCTTGTTGGAGCCCTTGAGCTTATAGCATCCTGCTTTTCCAACTTAGGTTGTGGCTTAGCTATTAATGATAATAATAATAATCTTCTTGGAATATTTATACAAAGATACTGTACTAGAATTGAGAAAATATCTTGCAATGTTATATATTGCTATTTGGTATGCAATTACAGTTTTATAAATGAAATTTTAAACTTGAACATTTCCTATTGAAGCTTATTCAGCGCTGCCTGTGGATGGAGGATGGAGTGAATGGGGGTCCTGGGGAAGATGTTCTGCCACCTGCGGTACTGGCATCAGGCGCAGACATCGCACGTGCACCCGGCCCGTCCCGAAAAATGGAGGGGCTCCCTGCTCAGGGTGTGAAGAGGACGTTGAAACGTGTGGCAACTGGCCCTGTCCGGAAGCTCGCCAGCTTTCCTCCTGGACTCCATGGCTCAGGGCGAACGCATCCGGAGGATCGCAGGTTCAGAGACGATACAGAATGGAGTGCATAGCCACCGGAGATAAGGATAACCCAGTTCGCACGGGCAACATGCAGCAGGAAGATAGATTTTGCTCAAGTGAAGGCCACTGCTATGGTTCACACTCCTCTGACACTGACGAGAGCGGAGGCTGGTCCGAGTGGAGCGATTGGACCAAGTGTGACAAACCATGCGGAGGAGGTCATCAGTATCGGCACCGCTCTTGTGTTGACGGTTCTTGCAGTGGAAATTCTCTTCGAGAGAGAGTTTGCAATGAGAATGCCTGTCGAGGTATGAAATTCTAAGGGGCTTGTGTTGTTTGCTGTTTTAAAAGTGTTCATCATTATAAGTTTGAAGTAGCATATGTTTTGATGGACTTAGAGATTTGTCAAAGTTATTGTTATAATTGATATTCCCTGCAGACTGATTATAGAAATTGGCTCAATGCTCCAAGCATTTTTTAAAATGAAATAGCATTCACAAATGGTCATTATACTTTTAAGATTTCCAGACATCAATAGAACTGTACTTTTCAATCTGACCTTAACAGGATTGTGGGCGTGTTGGAGCGAGTGGAGTTCTTGCTCATCCTCTTGCGGATCTGGATTGCAATCTAGGACACGTCGATGTGTGTCCGCGCACAATCCATTTGTCGATGCGGAGGACTGTATTGGGTCTTATACAATGCAGCAACAATGCGACGAAGGAGCATGTCCAGGTAAGTTTCATTGTCATTTCTGTTTTAGATAAGTTTATTATTATTATCGTTATTATTGGTGTTTGTTCTGTAACTGAAATACAAACCACGCTATTTACATTGGGTTCTGAGCCAAATGTAAATAGCTAAGGTTTGTATGGTTAGGAAAAATACAAATTATCTCCGAATTTGTCATATTACTAGCCAAGCTACAACCCTAGCTGGAAAAGTAGGATGCTATAAGAACAAGGGCTCCAACAGTCATATTTCTGGATTTGGACAGAGTTAGGAGAATAACAGTGAGCAAGTTAACAGTAAAGTTTATAAAAACAGTCATTTTTATCTAGGTAAAATTGTATTTACCAATAATTCATAGTCATTTGCGTTGAACAAATTTTATTGTTGTCAAAGGCATGCAGATTTTTCCTAATGTCTTTCAGTGTTTAGATTGTAAATAAGGAAATTTTAGACATTAATTGATGCAGTGTAGGTGCCAATCTGTTTGAACATTTCAGCAAAAAAGTAAAATGCAACACGCAAGCAGGATATACACTCAAGCAGGGTTTATAAAATGAAAGAAACTCGTCAATTGTACTGAAAATGTCACGCTGTACAGAACAGTTCAAGGTTACTTGCTATTAACCTTCATTAAGTCTAACAAGCTTTTGCGGAATAAGAATTAAGTCAGACATTTCCCTCTCACACATTTTATAATCCAGTAGACAGTTATACAGATATGTCAGCTTTTAAATAATGAATGACAAAATCAGCTTTTAAAGAATGAATGATATTGAAGCTGATTTTTTTTAGCTATAGAAAATATTATAATGTTCTGCACAGCACTAACATAGGCTAGCCTATAGTTCTTTGTTTCCATTTTTGCATTTAAAAGATTCAAGAATACTTCACGTTAATAATTCCAGATCAGATGTTGGTAATTAAATATTACAATTAACCCTTTTACCCCCAGGCTATTTGGAAATTTCCAACCCCTAACCCCCAAGGGGTTATTTTTTTCCCAGCACATTTTGCTGTATATTTTTTTCAAATTGCTCTAATAGCCTTAATTTTTGTCATAGAGAGGTCAGGTTGGTCTCATTCTCTTGGAAAATGCCTGAATTTTCTAAAAAAAATATCAGAAATATGAAAAGATTTTATAGCATTTTTTTGCAAGGACGTAACGGTACGTCCATGGGGGTAAAGGGATGACTTTTGTGAAACGTACCAGTACGTCCTTTGGGGGTAAAAGGGTTAAGATGTTTTATGTGATGAAGAAAAGTCAAATGTTGTATTTATTATCTCTGTAAGCAAAATTTGCAGTGAACTTACCTATGTAATTTCTGGATAATTAATTTTGATTTATTCAACTCTACAGGAGAGGAAGGATGGGGTACTTGGTCTGAGTGGACAGAATGCTCTCCTGGGGGAGAGCGGGAAAGGAAACGCCACTGTATGTCAAGCCAGCCAAGTCAGTGCCGTGGACTTAATCTTCAAAGGCAATCATGTGATCCTGAAGATGGTAAGTTATGTTCTCTACATAGGAGAAAAGTAGGCATCTCCATTGAGGCTCTCTGATATAAATACAATGATAGTATTTTCACCAAATTTTTAAATTCAAAGCTTGATTTAAGACCCCTACTGAATCTTTATGAGTGTGCTTATGTTTCAATATAGGGTAATACCTTCAGAGCTGATGTCTATGACATGGTTTTTCTGAAGTTGGCTGAGGTTGGGGTGTAGAGACAAATATCTACTTGCTTCAAGATTGTAAGCAATAAATCGAAAGGATTGGGGTTAGCCTGGCTGATGTGTGCTGGGCTTTTGTAGGTTACTGTGGGCTGTGTGGTTCACGGGAACTTGCAACATATGTCCCATAACCCCTTTTTTCATTCCTATTTCTCCTGTACCTCTTCCTATCCCATAATTACCTTAACTCCATCATTGACACCTTGGTTATTTACAGCACTTTTAAGCTGGCTAAGCAAAACTCGCTGCCTCAAGTGTATTTGGATATTTGGTGCATCTGATGTGGTATGTTCCACAGTTTTTGGGGGTAATCTGGCTGCATTAGTGGCTATGACAATCACGTAACTTGAGTTTTAGAAGAAAATATGCTAGAGAGAGAGAGAGAACCCGTGGTTTTATGAACAGAAAACGGGAACTCCAGCTCTCGTACTAGGTATAACTAACATAAATGAGAGAGAGAAAGGGAGACACGTGACCGTATGAACAGAAAACGGGAACTCCAGCCTCTCTCTCTCGTGGTTACTATAACGAAAACTAAAACGAACCTTAAGAAATTTTGGTACCCCTCTTGGTAACCAACTCATGTTGATGCTACCTTACCAGTTACCGAGACCTTCACTCAGAATGGCAGTGTTAGCTCATAAAATGGTAGATCTAACGAGGGTGGGCATGCTCTCAAATTATGAGAGAACCTTCCATATACAGTACTACTGTACTGTATGATGTTTGTGTACAGAATTTACAAAGTGTTTCACGTGTATTATGATACTGTATTATACAGTATCATCATTACAAGCCTTCTCCATGATTAGGCTCAATACTACACAGAATTCTAGAAGTTTTATTCCAGCGGTTACCAAGTTGTGGAATGATCTTCATAATCGGGTAGTTGAATCAGTAGAACTTCAAAAGTTCAAAGTTGCAGCAAATGTTTTTATGTTGACCAGGCTGACATGAGTCTTTTTATAGTTTATATAGGACATATCTGTTTTGACGTTGTCACTGTTTTTAGAATGATTTATTGTTAATTCATTCTTATCATTTATTTATTTCCTTATTTCCTTTCCTCACTAGTCTATTTTTCCCTATTGGAGCTCTTGGGCTTATAGCATCTTGCTTTTTCAACTAGGGTTGTAGCTCGGCTAGTAATAATAATAACAATAATAATATAGTGATGAAACCAGAATACTGCAAGCCAGAGGGACCCAATATGGGAAGAAGCTTATCATGAAAAGGAAACGGGTAAAGAATTAAGCAAATTAAAAGAAATAACAAAGTAAGATAAATAAGTAACAGATAAACTATGAAACAAGACTATGAAGTAGTCTTGATATTAATTTTAATGATAAGTAAGATGAATTTTACTTCTTCTCTAGGGATGTTAAATAATCTTACATCTTAAAATACCACTTACAGCCACAGGAATCACAACGTTAAAGAAAATACTTAGAAATGTTTATAGTTTAATAAGTTTAACTTACAAATAGCAAAGAGAAATTGTTAGAATAAATAAAAGATTTTATTATGATGGAGTAAATAAATGTTTTGTCATTACAGATATTTGTTCTGTTGACGAATTAACTGTTTAGACAGTTAATTTCACATCTGAACTGTAATAGTAAATGAATAAAACTTATCCAAAGTTATATGAAATGGTGAATTGTCGCAGATATGAAGAAGAAACAATTCTTTGCTGAAGAATAGCATATCTTTATACAGCAATTTTCTTTATAATGTCTTTCAAGACATCAAAGGAAATATACAGTATATTGATTCCTAGTAAGATTTAGTGCATGGAGTTTGAAGTGGAATTTTATGACCAGTGTAAGCTGTTCTAATTCATGCCAATCTTTGTTTGCAGAAGAAATCACAGCTATAGAAGCATCTGTCGTGAATGCTGGAGCTGGATCCGGAGGCGAAGGTGGTGTGTCGGTGCAGGCTCTAGTAGGTTCCTGTCTGGCTTGCTTAATAGGAGGTGCTATACTGGGCGCTCTTGCCTCGTTCCATTTACTCGTAAGACGTCGCCACAGGAGGGTGCCCTCCTCTCCCCACTATATATCAGCTAAGCCCAACCACTACGTCAGCGTACCGGGGGCGGACTGGAAAGCCGGACAGTCTCCGAGCAGCACGATCAGAAACGGGAGCATCAAGAGCACTCTGAAGTCGGCCATCACCACCCTACCCTTAAAGGAGTTTGATACTGCCACTATCAAGAGGTCTAGTCATGGGTCCTATGGCAACGGACACCTTAGAGCCGACCTAGACTCAGACACCATCTTTAATTTCTAGCATTGATTGACCTGCCCAGTCTATCACAGTCAATTCTGGTGCTAATGGCCTTGTAAAGACAGGCCTTGTCTTTCTCCTATTGGTGTTCATACTTAATGAAATGTGATAAATGTAAATAGTTTTTTATTCGAATGTTGAAACTAACCATAAATCAATATGGCAGTTACTAATACGTTTTACGTTATGAATGTGTTCGTATAATGTTACGGGATACTGAAGTGTGTGGGAAAGGAACACATATCAATCGTATGATTAAACTTTAATATTTATTACGAGAAACGGTGAAAACTGATACAAGGACTTGAAAGTGGTGTCGTGTATAAAACGTAAACATTTGTCGTAACATTTAACGTGCGAGAAACTTTAAACACGTCTTGTGTTTATTATGATCTGAAAGACTTCACATTGAAAATGTGTAGAACACAAGATGTGGAGTAGTGAAACTGTCTTGTGAACGGAAATGAAAATGAAAGACTTGTCGAATGTACTTTATGTCGAGTGCACACTATACTACTGGAAATATAGAGTACATAGTATACAGTACAGTACTGTAAATGGATAGCCATTTAAAAAGGAAAGAATTTTGATGGAATTAACTCTTGAGAATTTTGTCTGTGATTTTTTTTTATTCGAAATAAACAAATCTACAATGAAAGACAAAGGTGCCACATTGTTTCGGTGAAAATTATGAACAAATAGCAATACTGCTTCCAGTTCTAGTCATTGCTGACATGAATATATATAATGACATGGAATTTTTTTATAACCCCAGCTGTATACATTTCTTGAAGGTAGTTTTAAGGGTTTTTTTATTTGTATGTGCCATATTGTTCGCAGAAAAAACTATTATACTTTTTTATATTTTGAATTTTCATAAAATTGAAATGATATGGTGACTGATTCATTTGCCTTATCTTAATATTTTAAGATATTTTAAGATTAGCAAAATTCATGAAGGGTGAAAATGAAGAATTTCAGGTTGAAAAAGTATTGAATGAGGAAAACTTACTCATCATATCTTATTGCGTCACCATTTCATCCACTGCCTAGTGGCCTGATTACATTCATGGAGGTCCAAATCTGTAAAGATTGGTCCCTGTTCACACCCACAAATTATGTGGTCTATTGTTAAAGATAAAGTTGCGGGTTTTAGGTCTCCACTGAGATGATTTACATCGTTCTCCTCGGGCGACCATTAGCCAGCAGGGACTATCACTAGTCCCCTCTAACCTCCCCCCCAGGCGCCACCCTGGGAGTAATCCCCGGTAGAAGGTCTCACGGTATTCGCGTCCCTGGCGGGGACCGAACTCGGGACCTCTGCAATAGAAGTCCGCGACGCTACCAACCTTGCTACCCGGAATGCTTATATGGACACTCAGCAGAGGAAATGAGACCCCCAGTAATGAAGATTGTCTCCAATCCTTCCAACCCTAGCTCTTGTTCGATTAATAGCAACTCAATCCTTTCTACAGAATTTTCTCCTGTGTGGTAAAAAGATGGAAACCTACTGAATAAAGAGAAGGATTATGAAGAGCAGAAAACCAAGAGACAGAATTACCAGCAAAGGTATTAAGACATTCTCACAAGAAGATGAACAAGAAAATCCAAAGACAATCAAGGAGAACTAATAATTTGTTAGAAGCAGCTAGAGAACCTTAATGATCTTGATAGATTATATGACAGCCTGTTAAATAGATATATGGGCCAAAGTGAGAAATGATCTTTGCAGCAATATTATAATGTTATAAAAAGTAGAGTACTGTACTGTGCCATGTTAAATGTATAAAGGTAATAAAATGGTGAGAAGATACTATAAAAACCATTAAGATGACGGAAGAAAAGGTGGAAAGAACATCAAGATAGACTGTTAACTGTTTACCATCTTGCCAGAGAAATCAACAGAATAGGCAGTCATCGTAATTAGACGACCACGGGAGATTTACGTGCAAAGGAATAGGTTCGGTATGTGGCCTTCTGGGAGCCATCAAGCTCATCTTGAGTCCTGGCGAAATTAACCCTCGGTTGATTAGCAGACAGATCAGGGTGAATGGCTGGACGAGGTTTTTTTTTTTAACAATTTTTTTACCAGCTTTCCACTTGGTGGTGAGGTTGCATTCATTCATATGCTGGAAAGGCTGATATTATGCCTCTTATCTGTTGATTTTAGGAACGAATTAAACAGTGTACTGAGACAGAAAATTTGAGTTGGAGGTACATCATACGAGCATGAGATATATATTGGCGTCTAGTAAGGATTAACTATAGAATTATTTGTTTTTCAGAGAACTGGATTGACCTAAAAAGAATTGTGGAAAGGGAGACCTATGGGAAAAGTTATATTAAGATGAGCTGATACTAACATTAGAATTGAGGGAAGAGGCTGTAGAAATTCATGAAAATGGAATAAAAACCAAACTGGAGAAAAGCAAGTGTTACGGTGAAGGAAACTGAAGCAAAGGAAGAATCTTGGTGATGGCGATAAGTCAAAATTAGCCCATAACTTTTTGAGTTAGGTTGGTGACAAACAAACAGACAGAGGTGAAAACATGACCACCTTGGCGGACCTGTGAAGACGTATTAATGTGAATGCAATATAGTACAGCATAGTAATAGACAGTTTATAAGATCTTGTAAGGATTGGAAAGTGAATATAGTAGGGATTATTGCTGCCTGAAGCACTCTTATGAGAAAATTTCTGATACCTGAAATGTACAAGAAGATCTAATGGGGAATTGAGAGAGAAGGAACACCCGGATGTTGTGAAAAGGCTTTAAAACAAGTAAAATATTTCCTTTACTGTGAAGATTGTAAAGCAGGCATTTAAAAGGCAGCCTTAGAATGAAGGTCCTTAACTTCAGCACCACACAAAATGTAAAGATCTCTTTCACTGTAAGTTTACAACCAACCATCTGGAACTCGTAATTTCTTCAACTGAAAAATCTTTAATAAAAAGAACATCAACAATTTGGAAGAAAAATCTTACTATGCATATCCAAGGTGCACATAGCTTTATACAGTAGACATGAACACTTAAAACACTAATTGTAGAGAATTTGAAAGCTTTATAATTACAAAATAAAGTTTATACATGAAGGATGAGGTGTACAGCAGCGAGAAAACACTACAGTACAGGGATTTCAAGTACAGTATTTAGTTGGCTCAACCGTATTGAAAACCTGACAAAAAGGTTTCAGTTGGAAGAGTGGCATCATCGTCATATCTTATGGCACCATTGTTTTACCCATCGGAGGGCTGTATCATTTGATGTTCTTAGATTTATGTCCAAATAGATGGGCCCTAGTGGGCAGCTACACAAGCCTTGATTCATTGTTTGGATTGGCTGCCTCCAAGGGCATTCAGCACCATTTGTGTAACCCCATCTCTGGAGGTTATCCCCTTGTCCTACCAGTTTTTGTTCTTCCTCTATTCAGGGTGACCCAATTTCGAAACTCTTGGTAAGGGAAAATCCACAGGGCAGATCTTTACTAGGGTTGGAGAAGACATTTTTAGTGGTCTGACTGTCATTCACTCTCCATTTATGCAGCCTGTATTTTGATAGGTCTGAGGTCTCTAGTTCTTTCACGGTCATGAAGCTCTTTTGTGATTTCAGATGACTTCTTGTTTCACAGTGGTTGTAGAGTGGGTGTCTGGGACCATTTGCTCCTTTGGTCTTTACATTTTTAGCTACGGTATCTCAACGGATATTAGGTGGTGCAATGCTGACTAGTCTACAAAGTTAGTTAGGGTGTTGCTCTTAATGTACCAGTGATTAGTTGGCAGGCTTTATTTAGCTCGGTATCCATTCTTGGCATGGCTTGTTCTTTCCCACACAGGAGAACAATATTCTGCAGTGGAGTAACTTAGTGCTAAGGCTGTTTGCTTTAAAGTTTTCGCATCAGCTCCCCACTTGGTGGATGCTATTTTTCTGAGCAGGTTATTTCTGGTGGCCACTTCTTACTTGAGCTTGTTTACATGCTCCTTGAAAGTCAGTGTTCTATCAAGAGTGGCACCAAGATAGACTGGATATGGATGGTTTTGCAGTTTTTCATTATCCAATTTTAATTTCAGTTTTCTATATGCCTGGGTTTTCATGGGATTTGCCTGGAGAGCCATTTTTTGTAATAGTCAGAGAGAGATGATAATGCCCTCGTCAGCCTTCTTTGATGGCTTTAAAGAACCTTGACTGTGTTGCAATGCAGAGATCGTCAGCATATACAGTACTGTATAAATCTCTGGATGTCTTGGAGTTGCGGTAGGTCATTTGTGTAGATGTTGAATAATAATGGGAGCTAGTACACAGCCCTGCGGAAGACCATTTGTCATATTCCTCCACCTACTATTCTTACCATCCATTTTCACATAGAAGGATCCATTTTCTAAGAGTGATCTGAGGATGAGTACAGTAGTGGATTTTTGGGTTATTTGGGCTACCTTGAAGAGGAGAGCTCTGTGGTTAACTATGCCATAGTCAGCTGTGAGTTAAAAAAATACAGTGCCTGTAATTTGCTTAGTCTCGAATCCATCTTCTATGAATTGGGTTAGGCTCAAGACCTGACTGCTGCATGATCGTTCAGGTCGAAAGCCTGCTTGGTCTAGTGTGAGCTGCTCTTCGATGATAGAGGACATTAGGCAGGATATTATCATGGGTTCATAGCATTTGTAAGTGATGCAGAGTAAGGATATTGGTCGGTAGCTCTTAGATAAACTTGAATCTTTTCTAGGCTTGAGGAAAGCTGCAACTCTTACTCTTCTACATATCCTTGGGATTTAGTATAATGCACATTTATTGAAAAGTGCAAGAAGCCATGCCTCAACTTTGTCTCCGAAATGCAGATCACCTTGACCAGCAGCTTTCCCTATTTAAATGTGTTCTATAGCCAATTGTAATTTGTTCATAGTAAACGGTTCTGATATATCATCACCCTGTGCCATGATGCGTTGCATGCCCTGCTTCATTTTCTTTAGGTATCCCCTCTCTCTGTTTTGGTTATTGGTCTTTCCATTGATTAGAAGTGGATGGGCTACTTCATTGGGGGTGACTGCTGCTATTCTTGCAGGGTGCCGGTCTTCTGAGTTAAGCTTTTTGATATTGCTTCAGGTTTTTTAACTGTTGTCGGTCATGTCGCTGTTTGTGATGGTTTCTTGCCAGCATTCGCATCTTTCGAGGCATAGTGATGATAACAAGCCCTCTCCTAGACCCATGATATTTTCGGATAAAGGATAGTCAATGTAGACCTGTATGTACTCTTGATGGTTTTTTTTTATCCGAGAGACCAGGGATGTAAAAGTTCATACAGCCTCTGGAAGTGCTTTTCTTTGCAGCTCCTTTTTCAAGCGACTGGAAGTCTTCGTATCGCTCTGGGTTAGGTACGATGTTTGCAATTTTGTTTTCTATATCAGATGTAAAACCTTCCCAATCAGCCTTGCGGTAGTTTGTTCTGGGGTTTTGGGATTTTGTTTCGCTTGGTTGTATTACTGGTTTTATGTCAATGGCCACTGGTTGATGTTGGGAGTTTGGTATTGGATCCATGATTGTTTTTGAGAATGATTGGTGGAATTTTTCTGAGACAAATGCCAGGTCCGGTTTGTTTCCCCTCCTACATTGTGCACTCTGAAAAGTGGTGTTATCTTTTTCATCATACAGGATTGTAAGATGATTAGCAAGGGCCCATTCTTCCACTGCCTCTCCATCGCAGCCGTTGCTATCAACCCCATACAGTACAGTGTTGTGGTTATTGAAGTCGTCAACCACAAGACAGGACATACTTTCAGGGATGTTAATGTAGAAAGGACCAGGAGGGACTGTTGACTGAAGTTATGTTTAGGTGTTTAGTTTTCACTTGTAGGATCTCCAGCCCATCCTTGGATAGGTCTTTTACTTATGTGAATTATAGATTTCTCTATCGTACTGTATATTGCACTTTTGTGGATTTGGGTTTGGTGGAAGATTATTAAGTCCATCCAAGTAGTTTAGGCAGTCTCTGATATTTGTGAGTTTCTTGGATGCACAGTACATCGGCTTTCAGGTTAGTGAGCAAATCTACTTTCGCTGTTGAGAGGTCCAAAGCAGGATGTGACTGAAAAGCGTAAAGGAAAGTAAAAGGTTATAAAATTAGAATGTCACTTGTCAATTTTCATCAGAAAAATGATTGGTAGTACACTTGCAATGGACATTGTTGATTTCCAGCATGGGTGATAATGAGAGTTGACAATACCAAACGTTATTGGGCCTCGATCCCGGCTACAGTTCTAATGGTTTTTGCTCCGCCGTGGCATGCTACATTCACATAATTAACGTCACTGCTCCTATGTTCTGGCAAGCGGTACATGTTGAGCTGCACTCGCAAGCCATGTGAGTCATTATTTCAGGGATAATTTTCAAAACTTTTAATGGTTTTTGCTCCACCTTGACTCTCTACTCTTGCAAAAAAAAAAAAAAAAAATACATCACTATTATGTTCTGGCAAGCAATATGTTGAGCTGCGCTCACAAACCCCCTGGGTCATTATTTCGGGGATATTTTTTTTTTTTATTTTATTTTATCATGAGGAACAATAGCTATTTTTTAAAACTTCCTGTGTCTCTCTGCGTTCAAAAAAAAAAAAATACATCACTGCTCCTATGTTCTGGCAAGCGGTACAGGTTGAGCTGCGCTCACAAACCCCCTGGGTCATTATTTCGGGGATATTTTTTAACTTTCACATGAGCAACAATAGCTACAATATATGGATATTGCTTGGAAAGCCTCTTAATAAGAAAACTACATATATTGACCTTTACACTTTCTATACCCCTTTACGGTCCTATACGCTATTAAAAAAAAAACGCCTCAACATTGAAGCTGATAATTCTAAGCTTACTCTACTTGCCAAAATGCTAAGGGTTTAGCCTTTTACTACCTCTTGGGCTGTGTAGGGTACGTGGTGTAGCAATTGGTCTCTAATAGTTTAGATTAACAGGGGCTACACGTGAAGGCTTCCTTCATGCCCCTAGAAGAGAAGTACAGTATACATCGAACATGTAGGATGAAGACCAGTAGGGAGTGCTAGGAAATAGATGAATACTGAATAAACTAGGGGCAAAATAGATATTCAGACATGTAAAATGATTTTATTCCTGCCTGTATATAACAATAACTTCAAAAACAATAAGGAATAGTACTTATTTGCAAGATAGTAATACCTTAGATTTTTGAAGTTTGTGTTTCGTTACGATTAATTGCACGGTATACGAGTAATTTACATTCTATAAAATAATGGTTAGCTTAAATATATAGCTGACTCATGATAAAAATTATGTATTTTGCAAAGTAAACAGGTTCGAAGTAGATTTTAACGAGTGACTGACAAACTCCAGTAGTTTGTTATCAACCCAAGGGATACCATTAAAGAATAGTTAAGTTTACCTATAAATACTAAAGTAATGGCTCTATCACAGTCACAGAAAACGACAAACTTTAATACTAATGGCATACTAGTGTGTTTTCCAACTGCACATTGCTTTGAAGTTTAAATAAATATCTATAGAACTAATTTTACGGTGAAACTACACACACTTGTGTGAAGAAAACATTGAGGCTATAAAAGCATATTAAATCACCTCGTATATTAGATCCCTTTCACATATATCATGAATAAACTTTCATAGACATCTATGGGTGATTCATTTTCTTTTGCTCTTTAACACTATACATCCAATGGGTCTAGGTTTTCTTCTTCCTCCCCACTAACACTTATAAAGGCGTGTTTACACTGTCAAACGGTTCGTCTAACACGGTTCGACAGACAAGTGTTTGAAATGATGTTCGAACGTATGAACGTGGTATTGGGTTTTCGAACATGTTTGTCGAACTGTTCGAAAAAGTCTGTTCTTGCCTGACTTCATTATCCTCAAAGCTTACGCCTTTGTGGCTGACTCCACCTCTTCGAACCGTTTGACAAGTAGGTTCGACAACAGAGTTCGACGAGCCGTGTAGACCCCGCTTAAGTCACAACATTCTACACCTCAGTTCAGTTATGTGAGAATTGTTAATATAAAGGGAATATAGACTGACGTATATCGGGAAAGCTTAATGGTTAATTTTATTACTAGCCAAGCTACAACCCTAGTTGGAGAAGCAGGAATAAATCCAAGGCTCCAGCAATGAAAATAGCCCAGTAAGGAAAGGAAATAAGGGAACAAATAGAATGGTGTGCCTAATGCAAGAGAACTATAACCCAAAACAGTGAAAAACCATGGTATAGAGGCTATGGGACTACCCAAGATAAGAGAACAATGGTTTTATTTTGGAATGTCCTCATAGATGCGCTGCTTACCACAGCTAAAGAGCCTCTTTTACACTTAAGTGGTAAGTAGCCACTGAATAATTACATTGTAGTAGTTAACCCCTTGAGTGAAGAATAATTTTTGTGTTATCTAAGTGTCAGGTGTGTGAGAGAAGAGGAAAATGTGTAAAGAATAAGCCAGGCTATTCGGTGTATGTGTAAGCAAAGGAAAAATGAGCCATAACCAAAGAGGGATACAATTTATTAAAATGTGGCCAGTCAAAGGACCTAAATAACTATAAGCAGTAGTATCTCAACGGGCTATGAACAAGAACTTCGATGTAAAATTGCATGCATTGGTCTAGGTATAGCAATGAAATTATGGAATAATTTATTCCTCGCACTTAAACCCATTTATAAAAATAACTTGTAAAATTTATTGCAATTACTTTGAAAACTGAAAACCATTTAATGACTTTGGCTATACTATTAAAAGTAGGGTTTGCACCGGTAAAAAAAAAATATATAAATAAATAAATGTCAGTAGATACAACCAATCAGGTTAAAAAAAAAATATGTATATATATATATATATATATATATATATATATATATATATATATATATATATATATATATATATATATATATATATATATATATATATATATTACGTATGTAACCCTTTGACGATAATTAGAAATTAGAATTACCGAGATCTTTATATTTCCTATGAATCTGTTATCCATCCAATATTTCTATTTCTTATTCTAGATTTATTTGGCTATATATATGCACAACGCAAATCATAAAAAGCTTTTTCAAAATAATTAGTGAACATAATCGTACTCAAATGACAACTGTATTTACTAATGTTACAGTTGATATACAAATTGAATATAAATGTTCCTAGAATAACGTATAACATTTAATAAAATAAAAATATTCTAAATATTTTTGCCTGTGTAGTAAGTATTATTTTTATCAATAAAGCATGCAATACTTCATAAAAAAAAACTTCATTATACATCTGGCATGTTACTTGTGACCGTCCATGATACACAAGTTGAAAATAAATGTTTCTAGAATAACGTAATAACATTTAATAAAATTAAAACATTCTAAATATTTTTGAATGTGTAGTAAGGTTTTTATTATTATTATTACTATTATTATTAATAAAGCATGTAATACTTCATAAAAAACACATTATTATACACCTGGCATGTTACTTTACCGTCCAGTGGTGCCAGATATGGGAATTTATCCCTAGATTTTGGGATTTATCCTTAGATTTGGGGATTTTAGACGACTGGTGACGATATTCTGTACATATTTCTATGAAGAACAGAGATGAGGAAACCTTTATATTGTTGCAGTTAGTTTACTTACAATTGCATAAAGTATAAGTGAGTAATTTCTATATTATTAAGGCCTATACATGATCAGAAGAAAATATATTTCTGGAAATGGGGATTTTTTTATCACGTGTTTTAGGGATTTTTACATTAACTCATCTGGCAATACTGTTACCGTCCACTTGTTTTAATTGTTTACATTCTGTGACATCGGTCAGTCGGTCAAGCCAGCTGATAGGCAAAGGTTATAGATTTCTTTGTTGTGAAAAGTTGTGCTCTCAGGACTTATTACAAGCTAACCTCGAAGTTCCAGGAATTACAAGCTAACCTCGAAGTTCCAGGAATTACAAGCTAACCTCGAAGTTCCAGGAATTTACAAGCTAACCTCGAAGTTCCAGGAATTACAAGCTAACCTCGAAGTTCCAGGAATTACAAGCTAATCTCGAAGTTCCAGGAATTACAAGCTAACCTCGAAGTTCCAGGAATTACAAGCTAACCTCGAAGTTCCAGGAATTACAAGCTAACCTCGAAGTTCCAGGAATTACAAGCTAACCTCGAAGTTCCAGGAATTACAAGCTAACCTCTAAGTTCCAAGAATTACAAGCTAACCTCGAAGTTCCAGGAATTACAAGCTAACCTCGAAGTTCCAGGAATTACAAGCTAACCTCGAAGTTCCAGGAATTTACAAGCTAACCTCGAAGTTCCAGGAATTTACAAGCTAACCTCGAAGTTCCAGGAATTACAAGCTAACCTCGAAGTTCCAGGAATTACAAGCTAACCTCGAAGTTCCAGGAATTACAAGCTAAGCTCGAAGTTCCAGGAATTACAAGCTAACCTCTAAGTTCCAGGAATTACAAGCTAAGCTCGAAGTTCCAGGAATTACAAGCTAACCTCGAAGTTCCAGGAATTACAAGCTAACCTTGAAGTTCCAGGAATTTACAAGCTAACCTCGAAGTTCCAGGAATTTACAAGCTAACCTCGAAGTTCCAGGAATTACAAGCTAACCTCGAAGTTCCAGGAATTTACAAGCTAACCTCGAAGTTCCAGGAATTACAAGCTAACCTCGAAGTTCCAGGAATTACAAGCTAACCTCGAAGTTCCAGGAATTTACAAGCTAACCTCGAGGTTCCAGGAATTACAAGCTAACCTCGAGGTTCCAGGAATTACAAGCTAACCTCGAAGTTCCAGGAATTACAAGCTAACCTCGAAGTTCCAGGAATTACAAGCTAACCTCGAAGTTCCAGGAATTTACTAGCTAACCTCGAAGTTCCAGGAATTACAAGCTAACCTCGAAGTTCCAGGAATTTACAAGCTAACCTCGAAGTTCCAGGAATTTACAAGCTAACCTCGAAGTTCCAGGAATTACAAGCTAACCTCGAAGTTCCAGGAATTTACAAGCTAACCTCGAAGTTCCAGGAATTACAAGCTAACCTCGAGGTTCCAGGAATTACAAGCTAACCTCGAAGTTCCAGGAATTACAAGCTAACCTCGAAGTTCCAGGAATTACAAGCTAACCTCGAAGTTCCAGGAATTTACTAGCTAACCTCGAAGTTCCAGGAATTACAAGCTAACCTCGAAGTTCCAGGAATTACAAGCTAACCTCGAAGTTCCAGGAATTACAAGCTAACCTCGAAGTTCCAGGACGTTGATCAAGTTCCAAATTGTCCGCTTCATAACCTAGTAAGTGTCATATGAACAATTGTTATCCATTTTGATTTCTACGTAACATTTTAGACAGGTTTACAATCACCTTTCAAAATTTATTATCGTCAGACTGATTTGAACTTAGGACAAACTGTTTATTGTTACTGAGAAAAGGATTCACACAGATTTAAAATTGTTTAATTATTTCCATTTGACGAAACCTTTGTTATATCAAGGTTATCAAGGTAGAAAGGCCACAACGAGCTCCCTTGTACAGCCATTCATCTTCTAGATCGTATCTGGGCAAGAAATATCTCTAGTTGAGGGAGGTTAGGTTTTACTAGTAGGAAATAGTAACATTTACCCATTATATTATAGTTTCGGTCAGGACAACCTTCTAATAAAAATTCATTTTATTATAGTTTCGGTCAGGACAACCTTCTAATAAAAATTCATTTTATTATAGTTTCGGTCAGGACAGCCTTCTAATAAAAATCCATTTTATTATAGTTTCGTTCAGGACATTTTTTTAAAATAAAAATGCTGTATTTCTCATAGGAAAATTCCCGTTTTCTTCGAAAATAACATTTATTAGGAACATCCCCGTTTTATCCGAAAATAACATTAACTTCTGAGTAATATTCCCGTTTTCTTCGAGAATAACTTATTTCTGAGGGAAATTCCCGTTTTCTTCGAAAGTAACATTTATTTCTGAGGAATATTCCCATTTTCCTCTAAAAATAAAATTTATTTCTGAGGAAAATTCCCGTTTTCTTCGAAAATAACATTTATTTCTGGGGAAAATTCCGTTTTATTCGAAAATAACATTTATTTCTGGGGAAAATTCCGTTTTATTCGAAAATAACATTTATTTCTGAGGAAAATTCCCGTTTTCTTCGAAAATAACATTTATTTCTGAGGAAAAATCCTGTTTTCTTATAAAATATATTCGAACATAACATTTATTTCTTAGGAAAATTCCCGTTTTCTTCGAAAATAACATTTATTTCTGAGGAAAATTCCCGTTTTCTTCGAAAATAACATTTATTTCTGAGGAAAATTCCCGTTTTATTTGAACATAACATTTATTTCTGAGGAAAATTCTCGTTTTATTCGAAAATGACATTTATTTATGGGGCTAATAAATAGTTAGTGAGATATACCGTATAATTTTACCGAAATATCTCAGGTGAGAAAGGTTATTTTGCTACTAGTAAATAGTAATATTATCGACAACTTATGACTCGTTTATACATCTCATGAAAAGAGCAAATCTTTTTTTAACTAAAAGGACAGCACATTTTTGTTTTTAAACTAAAATGACAGAAAATCTTTGTTTTAACTAAAAGGACAGCAAATCTTTTTTTAACTAAAAGGACAGCACATTTTTTTAAACTAAAATGACAGCAAATCTTTGTTTTAACTAAAAGGACAGCAATTTTTTTTCTAACTAAACCGACAGCAAATCTCCTTTAACTAAAAGGACAACAAATCTTTTTTTTAACTAAAATGACAGAAAATCTTTTTTTTTTAACCAAAAGGACAGCAATTTTTTTTATTTACTAAAGGACAGCAAATCTTATTTTAACTAAAAGGATAGCAAATCTTTTTTTTTTAAACTAAAAGGACAGCAAATCTTATTTTTCAACTAAAAGGACAGCAAATCTTTTTTTTAACTAAAAGGACAGCAAATCTTTTTTTAACAAAGTGCAGCAAATCTTTTTTTTTTAACTAAAAGGACAGCAAATCTTTTTTAACTAAAAGGACAGCAAATATTTTTTATAACTTAAAGGACAGCAAATTTTTTTAACTAAAAGGACAGCAAATCTTTTTTTTTTAACTAAATGGACAGCAATTTTTTTTATCTTAAAGGACAGCCATTTTTTTAACTAAAAGGACAGCAAATATTTTTTTATAACTTAAAGGACAGCAAATTTTTTTAACTTAAAGGACAGCAAATCTTTTTTTTAACTAAAAGGACAGCAATTTTATTTTATCTAAAAGGACAGCCATTTTTTTAACTAAAAGGACAGCAAATATTTATTATAACTTAGCAAATTTTTTTAACTAAAAGGACAGCAAATCTTTTTTTTTAACTAAAAGGACAGCAATTTTATTTTATCTAAAAGGACAGCCATTTTTTTAACTAAAAGGACAGCAAATATTTTTTATAACTTAGCAAATTTTTTTAACTAAAAGGACAGCAAATCTTTTTTTTTAACTAAAAGGACAGCAATTTTATTTTATCTAAAAGGACAGCCATTTTTTTAACTAAAAGGACAGCAAATATTTTTTATAACTTAGCAAATTTTTTTAACTAAAAGGACAGCAAATCTTTTTTAACTAAAAGGACAGCAAATCTCCTTTAACTAAAAGGACAGCAAAACAATTTTTTTAACTAAAAGGACAGCACATCTTTTTTTAACTAAAAGGACAGCAAATCTTTTAACTAAAAGGACAGCAAATTTTTTTTAACTAAAAGGACAGCAAATCTTTTTTTTAACTAAAAGGACAAATCTTTTTTTAACTAAAAGGACAGCAATTTTTTTTTAACTTAAAGGACAGCAAATCTTTTTATTAACTAAAAGACAGCAAATCTTTTTTAACTAAAAGGACAGCACATCTTTTTTTTAACTAGAAGGACAGAAAATCTTTTAACTAAAATGACAGCAAATCCCTTTTTTTAACTAAAAGGAGAGCAAATCTTTTTTTTAACTAAAAGGACAGCAATTTTTTTTATCTAAAAGGACAGCAATTTTTTTTATCTAAAAGGACAGCAATTTTTTTTATCTAAAAGGACAGCCATTTTTTTGTAACTAAAGGGACAGCAAATTTTTTCTAACTAAAAGGACAACACATTTTTTTTTAACTTAAAGGACAGCAAATATTTTTTCTTTTTAATTTGATGGACAGCAAATTTTTGTATTAACTAGAAGGACAGCAAATCTTTTAACTAAAATGACAGCAAATCTTTTTTTAACCAAAAGGACAGCATTTTTTTTTAACTAAAAGGACAGCAAATTTTTGTTTTAACTAAAACGACAGACAATCTTTTTTAACTAAACGGACAGCAAATCTTATTTTCCTTTTCATTTTCATGTTCGTTTCACTAATAGGATATCTGTATTGCCTCCATATTAGACTACCCTCACCGTGGGAACTTTCGATTTCGAGTTTCTGCCGTTAATTACATCTTCAGCTGATAGTCACAGACGCTACGCCCTGGAAAAATGATACACGAAATATCGAACAAAGGGTTTTGTGGGAATATGATCTTTTGAACCGGAATTATTTCTTTCCCAGTGGGTGATAATTGTCTGACAACGCCAAATTTGCGCTGGAAGTCATAATTGGCCCATTATTGCTTATTCGGTTTATCTTGCTTAAATTTCTCTGTACGTTTATAATAATCTAATTTGAATACGTTTATAATAAACTAATTTGAATACGTTTATAATAAACTAATTTGAATACGTTTATATTAAACTAATTTGAATACGTTTATAATCAACTAATTTGAATACGTTTATAATCAACTAATTTGAATACGTTTATAATCAACTAATTTGAATACGTTTATAATAAAACTAATTTGAATACGTTTATAATAAACTAATTTGTATACGTTTATAATAAACTAATTTGAATATGTATATAATAAACTAATTTGAATATGTATATAATAAACTAATTTGAATACGTTTATATTAAACTAATTTGAATACGTTTATAATAAACTAATTTGAATACGTTTATAATAAACTAATTTGAATAATTTTGGTCCTTTAAATTTCTCGTTTCGCTTATAATAAACTAATTAGAATAATTTTGGTCCCTTGAATTTCTCGTTTCGCTTATAATAAACTATTTCGAATAATTTTGGTTCCTTAAATTTCTCTTTTTACTTATAATAAAATAATTAGAATAATTTTGGTCCCTTAAATTTCTCGTTTCGCTTATAATTAACTAATTTAAATAATTTTGGTCTCTTAAATTTCTCGTTTCACTTATAATTAACTAATTTAAATAATTTTGGTCCCTTAAATTTCTCGTTTCACTTATAATAAACTAATTAGAATAATTTTGGTCCCTTGAATTTCTCGTTTCTCTTATAATAAACTAATTCGAATAATTTTGGTCCCTTATATTTCTCGTTTCGCTTATAATTAACTAATTTAGATAATTTTGGTCCCTTATAAATTTCTCGTTTCGCTTATATTTAATTAATTTGAATAATTTTGGTCCCTTAAATTTCTCGTTTCGCTTATAGTTAACTAATCTAAATAATTTTGGTCCCTTATAAATTTCTCGTTTCGCTTATAATTAACTAATTTAGATAATATTGGTCCCATAAATTTCTCGTTTCGCTTATAATTAACTAATCTAAATAATTTTGGTCCCATAAATTTCTCGTTTCGCTTATAATTAACTAATCTAAATAATTTTGGTCCCTTAAATTTCTCTTTTCGCTTATATTCAACTAATTTGAATAATTTTGGTCCCTTAAATTTCTCGTTTCGCTTATAATTAACTAATCTAAATAATTTTGGTCCCTTATAAATTTCTCGTTTCGCTTATAATTAACTAATTTGAATAATCATGATCCCGATTTAAATTTAGAAAGCTTTTGCAAGTCAATAGTATTATTTATTAGTTCGACATTAGGTTTTGGACGATGTAGATAATCAGTCCTGATTGTAATTATGGAAGTTATTCGGTAATCCTTATTGATAGGCCAAATCCAGATATATAGGTCTACTGTAATGAAAAATATTGCCTTCTAATTTGTATGTGTGTGCGTGGAGACTTAATTTGCTTCACGTTTACAACGTGAATAAATTAGTTAATGATTTACAGTATTAGATAAAAATGGCTTTCAGTAGCCGTTTCTTTTATATTATGGAGAGAGAATTTGACAACATTGAAGATTTTAGTGGTTTGAGAAATATAGGTTGAGAGGCTGTGATTATTATTATTATTATTATTATTATTATTATTATTATTATTATTATTATTTTATTAGAATAGTATCACCTCTATTGAATTTTGTATCTAACAGTGTTTAAAACGCTCCCAAAAGACTAAAATTACAGCCAGATCTGTGCTCAGACAGTATCTATAACGTTGAAAAGGCTTCCAGAAGACTAAAATGACTGCCAGATTTTTGCTCATCAGCAACTTTGTTTAAAACGAGCAAAGATCTGGCAGTAAGTTTAGTCTTCTGGAAGCTTTTTAAACGTTAAAAATGTTGTCTTCGCAAAGATCTGGCAGTAAGTTTAGTCTTCTGGAAGCTTTTTAAACATTATAGATGTTGTCTGAGCAAAGATCTGGCAGTAAGTTTAGTCTTCGGGAAGCTTTTTAAACGTTAAAAATGTTGTCTGTGCAAAGATCTGGCAGTAAGTTTAGTCTTCTGGAAGCTTTTTAAACGTTAAAAATGTTTTCTTCGCAAAGATCGGGCTGTACTTTAGTCTTCTGGGAGCGTATTAAGCGTTATAAATGTCTGAGCAAAGATCTGGCAGTAATTTTAGTCTTCTGGAAGCGTTTTAAACGTTATAAATGTTGTCTGTGCAAAGATCTGGCAGTAACTTTAGTCATATCTCCTTTTCATAACCTCACTAAAGTGTTTGATCCAACGTTGTTTTTCTTCATCGTCTGTTGCTATAACAGAGCCACCTCTTATTTGAGCCGCCTCTTATTTTGATGGTATACAGTATGCTTCTTTGCCCCAGTCGAGATTTCATTATTAATTCTAAGTTGCTTGAAGGAGTTTACAGCCAAGGTTAAGATGGGAGTAGGACAAGGCATTTCAAATCAAGCCAAAATATTATGTGATTGTTAAGGTGTCGATAATTCTTTGCCTATATTCTTCATTTTTCTCTGGGCACCACATGATTTCCATTTGAGGTGTGGTATCAGGAGTTACCCGCTTTTTGGTTATGTGCTGTTGTATTTGGGATGAATTTGCTAGGCCTACTAATTTATATCCCTAAAGATATCTTGAAATCAGGATAGATAAGTGAAAGATTATTCACACAGGCAATGCCTTGGTATCCATAAGCAAACGAGTGCATTTAATACAGGCTTGAATAGTGAATTTTCTATAGGAGTGTTCGATGTACTACGAATGCGCATTTGTTTTAGGTATATGGAGAAACGAACATTGTAGTAGTGTTATTGTACTCGGTGGTGTTCACCATGTTAATGAAATTGAAGATGGAATACGGTAGTAGCTGATGATTTATATATATATATACATACACATTTATATATATATATATATATATATATATATGTATATATATATATATATGTATAGTATATATATATAGTATATATATATATGTATGTATATATATGTATGTATATATATATATATGCATGTATATATATATGTATGTATATATATATGTATATATATACATATATATATGTGTATATATATACATATATGTATGTATGTATGTATATATATATATATATATATATATATATATATATATATACATGTATATATATATATATATATATATATATATGTATATATATATATATATATATATATATATATGTATATATATATATATATATATGTATATATATATATATATGTATATATATATATATATATATATATATATATATGTATATATATGCATGTATATACTAGTGTGTTTTTATTTATGAACGTGTATAAGTATGTAGAAACATTTCGTGTGTATATTTATATGGTTATGTACAGTATACAGTTATATGTATGGAGTATATACATAAGCATAAGCTCGTGTATATTATGTAGGCTATATACACAAAACAGTCTTATATATAAAGATAGATATGCCATGTTTCACGTGGTTATATAATTCCTATATACATAGTTATTGATGGGAACCATAGTGACTATAGGAATTTAATATTTGGTGTTCCTAAGAGTAGTGTTCTTGGCCCATAGTTTTTCATGTTATATAAAAATTATATTTGGTTTGGCCAAGAAAACAAACTCGTTGCATATGCAGATGATGCTACTCTCTGCATCAATTCCATCTCCTGAATGTAGACCTGCGGTTGCTGAATCCCTTGTTAAATATACAATTAAATTAGCACGTGGTGCAAATCATGGGGGATTTACTCGTATTTTAACCCTAATAAAGCTCAAAGTATTATTGTAAGTGTAGGACAGTAGCTCCTCAATTATTATTCTTCTTCTTCTTCTTCTTCTTCTTCTTCTTATTATTATTATTATTATTATTATTATTATTATTATTATTACTAGCCAAGCTACAACCCTAGTTGGAAAAGCAAGATGCTATAAGCCCAAGGTCTCCAATAGGGAAAATAGCCCAGTGAGGAAAGGGAATAAGGAAGTAAATAAGTGATGAGAACAAATGAACAATAAATCATTCTAAAAACAGTAACAACGTCAATATCCAGACCTTTGCATTGGCAATATCTCTTCCACTATATACAACTCATTTAACATTCGTAGTGTGATTCTTGAATGTAAATTTACCTTTGAACTCGTCTTGTTTGTTTCATCTTTAATCACCCAAAGAACTAGCATATTGAGATAGTCTTTTAAGGTTTTTTGTTATGATCAATCTATCTTAAGGAAATGTTTTAATTATTTCACCCTACCATGTTTTGAGTAATGTTCTCCTGCCTGGCCTTCAGCTGTTGATTCTCATCGTAATTTGTGGGACAAAAACTTGTAATCTATTAAACTTCTTGCCTCAGATCGGGATAGTAATCTCGGGTACCGTCATTCATTTAGTTCTTTGTGCATGTTACCTAAGATAATTTTCGTAATTCTGGTTGTCCTTTAAGCCCAGATCTTCACAAACTGTATCTTCCTGTATGTAGTACCAAGTTGTGGAATGATCTTCCTAATCGGGTAGTTGAATCAGTAGAACTTCAAAAGTTCAAAGTTGGAGCAAATGCTTTTTTGTTGACCAGGCGGACATGAGTCTTTTTATAGTTTACTTATGATATATTTGTTTTTGATGTTGTTAATAATTTATATATGACATGTCTGTTTTGACGTTGTTACTTTTTTTAGAATGATTTATTGTTAATTTGCTCTCTTCATTTATTTATTTCCTTATTTCCTTTCCTCTCTGGGGTATTTTTCCCTGTTGGAGCCCCTGGGCTTATAGCATCTTGCTTTTCCAACTAGGGTTGTAGCTTGGATAGTAATAATAATAATAATACTACGCAGTTGATTCTAACAGCCTTGTTTTCTTCATCAGAAGGTTAATTAATATACATTATTCTTGAAGTTTCATTCCATTTGTGACTAGATTGTAAAATGATCTTCCTAATCTTTACTTAAGTACTTTGATGGCTGCTTTTCCGGTCCCATACAGCAGGGGAACCCCACTCTCTACAGGACTTCCACTATCGTTTTACCTTGTTCGTTCAGAGTAATTTAACGTTTCATATCGCGTATTGTTCATTTACTGTTAAATCGTCGCTGTCGAAAGACTCATGAAATAAGAAAGTCTTCAGTTTCCTCTTGAAATCTGGTGGTTGAATTCGTGGAATATCTGAAGTTCCAACTAGTTGCAACTCTTGGCTGTTGAATAGTTTGACATAATTATGGTTTTATACTTTATACATGAAAGATATATTTTAACATTGTTCCTTATTCTATCTTATATATTTTCATTATTGCTTATTCATAGTTTCCTAATTTCTCAAGTTCATTTCCGCACTGGACTGCTTTTTTTCTGTTGTAGCCCTTGGGGTTGTAGCACCCTCCTTTAATAACCAAGGTTGTAGCTTTGCTAGTTATGATGATGATGATTATGTTAATATCATCCGTTGTACCATAAAATATTGTTATTAATAAGAAAGTTGTTTAAGGTAATTGATTCAAATTAAATAATACTTAGTACACGATGATTAGGATTGCAAGATTCTGTAAACAGTGAAAAAGTTATTTGTTATATATATATATATATATATATATATATATATATATATATATTTATATCTATTATATCTATATCTATATATATATATCTATACTATATATATATATATATATATATATATATATATATATATATATATATATATATATATACATATATTATATCTATATCTCTATATATCTATACTATATCTATATATACCTATATCTATATATATATATCTATATATATATATATATATATACTATATATCTATATATATACTATATATCTATATATATACTATATATCTATATATATACTATATATCTATATATATATATATATACATATATATATATATATACATATATATATATATATATATATACTATATATATATATGATAGTATATAATATAGGTTGTATAAGCATATACGTGCATATCAGTTCAACAAGCTTTTATAAACAGTTAAATTTGATAAGGATCATAATTATAAATTTTAACAAACACCTTTCCGCAATACAAGAGGTGTCTCCTTTCACAATTTTCCATCTGCTCTCTAAATAAAAAATATAAATTAGCACTTTTTACATCCAAAACTCTTAACAATTGGCAAACGACACCGAAAAACCATTATAATGAAACACGGAGAATTACCTAGGAAATCGAAGCTCGACTAATTATCCACGCATTTCCAATCCCTTCTCGCACTGCAGACTGTTTTAGAAGACAATGCATGAGTCAAGGAGGAAAAGGAGTATGGCAATTAACTTGCAAAGGTTACCTGCTCACACTTCCACTATACCACCGTGAGAACTTCAGATTTTGGGAGCGCTCATAGATTCGTAGGCTTCATAGACCACGCCCGTGACTGACTGGTTTGGGTAGGGTGGGGGGTGGAGGTTGGGGTGGTTAGGAAAGGAAGGATCTTTGGAAAAGGGCTGGGTGATTTTAATGATGTTCTTTGTGAACATGTTTGCAAAGTGATTTTGTTCAGTGTGTGCTTTGTTGTTCTGCCAGACAACAGAACAAAGAGATTCGGTGGCTTTGTGATAAATTCATTTTAGATATTGTTTTTGAAAGTAAACATAGCTGTTTTTTTTTCTTTGTCCTTTTTTTCTTCCCTTGACTTTTTTTTCTTCACTTGTCCCTTTCTCTTCACTTGCACTTTTCCTCTTGCCTTTTTTCCCTCCCTTGCCGGTTTTTCTTCAGTTGCCATTTTTTCATCGCTAGCCTATTTTGTCTCTTGCCCTTTTTTTCCTCGATTGCCCTTTTTTCCTCCTTTATCCTTTCTCGTCCTTTGTCCTTTTTTCCTCCTTTGCCCTTTTCCCTCTCTTGTCCTTTTTCGTCCTTTGCCCTTTTTCCTCCTTTGCCCCTTTTTTCCCTTGCCCTTTCCCTCCCTCACCCTTTTCCTCTCTCGTCCTTTTCCTCCTCTGCCCTTTTTCCTCCATTGCCTTTTCCTCCCTTGCATTCCTCCCTCGCACTCCTCCCTCCCTTGCCCTATTTTCCTCGATTGCCCTTATTTCTCCCCTTCTTCCCTTGTCCTTTTTTTCTTCTCTTGCCCTTTTTTTTTCTCCCTTGCCATTCTCCTCCCATCTCCCTTTTCCTCCCATGCTGTTTTCCTCTCTTGCTCCTTTTCCTCCTCTGCCCTTTTTCCTCTCTTGCCTCTTTTCTTTTCTGGTCCCTTCACCGCCCTTGCCCCTTTTCCTCCCATGCCCTTTGTCCTCCTATACTGTTGTTGGTGTATTAAAGCCAACACTTCTTGTTGGCACGGGCCTTTTTATTGTTCGGCCCGTAGTCCTCCTATACCATTTTTTTCTTAATTTATATTGCGAGGGACGAGTCACCCTACGATGACAAACTGCGCCTGGTTGAAAGCCTTCTCTAAGGCCACTCCCACGAATTAACCAGGAAATCAGTCGAGGTGACACGACCCCCACGTCGTGAAGTTATTTTCTGAACCGGGCGATGGTGTGGAAGATTGAGTGATCGCCATCATCCCAACACGGAAGCGATGCAGCTTTTTTAGAGAGAGAGAGAGAGAGAGAGAGAGAGAGAGAGAGAGAGAGAGAGAGAGAGAGAGAGAGAGAGAGAGAGAGGGGGATTTTGGGTGTCTCAAAGACTTTTTAGTCCATCTTCGGAGACTCCATTTGCTCTTGGGTAGAGCGAATTAGTTTAAATGTTTAGAGTTTTTATGATCTTGTCTAATTTGTTCTTGAATTTGTTTACAGAGAGAGAGAGAGAGAGAGAGAGAGAGAGAGAGAGAGAGAGAGAGAGAGAGAGAGAGAGAGAGAGAGGGGGGGGGGATTTTGGGTGTCAAAGACTTTTTAGTCCATCTTCGGAGACTCAATTTGCTCTTGGTTCGAGCGAATTAGTTTAAATGTTTAGAGTTTTTATGATCTTGTTTAATTTATTCTTGAATTTGTTTAGAGAGAGAGAGAGAGAGAGAGAGAGAGAGAGAGAGAGAGAGAGAGAGAGAGAGAGAGAGAGAGAGAGAGACTACATCCACTTGTAGTCAGTTTTATGTATTTGCTATTTTGTATGTAAAGAAATTACTAAATTGAGTGGTGTATCTTTTCAATTACCAGTGTTCGAGAGAGAGAGAGAGAGAGAGAGAGAGAGAGAGAGAGAGAGAGAGAGAGAGAGAGAGATAAACCTTGATTTTATAACATAATTACATTCACATGCTTTCCCATGCACAAGCTCCTCTCGAACGCAACTGCGTGCAAACACGATCGTTCTTGGGATCGCTTGTAAACAACCTATACGCTTCGTGTACGTCCAATCATTCCATTTCGAGGGGTGGGGGGAGGGAAAGGGGGGGTAGTACGTCACCTTGGAGGAAAACTAGTACGTCACGTTCCCCTTGAAGATGGGATGAGGGATGAGCACCGAGTGAAATACGGTCCAAGGTCGGGCCAGGTGCCTCAGAGACAGTGTTGCCAGGCCCAAATGGGTTAGTGTAAAATTCCCTAAAACTCTTGATAAAAAATCCCCATTTCTAGAAATATATTTTCTTCTAATACAGAAATTACTCGCTATACTTCATGAAATTATAAATAAACTAATTGCAACAATATAAAGGTTCACTCATCTCTGTTTCTTCTTCTTAGATACATGTACATAATATCGTCACCAGTCATCCAAAATCCCCAAACCTAAGGATAAATTCCCAAATGTAGGGATAAGTCTCCAAATCTAGGGGATAAATCCCCGTATCTGGCAACCCTGCTCAGAGAGCCGGGTTACCAGATTATTTCGTCTGGATTATCGTACACGAGCCTGAAAATTGTCATTTTTCAACCAAAATTTCCGTGCACAGTTTCAATATGATTATCAAGGGGTTACATGATTGACTTATTTCAAAATGTTTTAGTATAATTGGTTAATTAAACACATTGTATATACCTAAGGTATGTATCGTACATCGTACTGGACCTAAAATAATCGTACATGTACGATACTTATCGTACGAATAGCACCCCTGCAGAGAGTCTCGAGTTCGTTCGTTCGTTCACCGGGAGAAGATGATTTTGGGCGATGTTACATTCTTTCTCTTAAATGTTGCCTTACGGGGGATGGGATGTTGCAACAATTGTTTCACTGTTCTTGTCTTATTTGATTTTCTTGCTTGCGCTTCTCGGTTTGCAATTGTTTTCGTCATTCTTTTGTTTTTCTCGTTCTTCTTTTGTTTCAAGTAAATTATGCTTATTTTTTATCATCCTTATTGTTCAGTATTACTGAAGTTGTTCTTGTTGTTATTTTCGTTGTTGTTGTTGTTGTTTTTATATGTGTCCGTTATAGTACATTCAGGATCAATTATATTGGGTTTTTTTATGGTGGGGATGCCGTATGATTATCAGACATTCGGAGCAGTATTATTATTATTATTATTATTATTATTATTATTATTATTACTATTATTATTATTATTATTATTATTATTACATTTTCGTTGCTATTCTTGTATACTTTCTATTTTTCAATTATATTAAAGTATTGTATATTTTAACATATATCAAATTCGCGATTTATCGATCAAATTTTTACCTGTTGAATCTCTCTCTCTCTCTCTCTCTCTCTCTCTCTCTCTCTCTCTCTCTCTCTCTCGTTCCACTTCCGAGAATCATCTCAAAGACGGTCATTATAACAAAGAAAATCAAAAGAGTGTAACGAGCGTACAGTGATTTTAATATTCCCCGGTACATCTTACGGTGCCCATAACAAGGGTCTTTCGAAAAAGTTCTTGGTCTCCACAAAAATCTTTATTCGTACTTTATTTTACTTTTATTTAATCTGGTCCACTGAATTTGATGGTAAAGCAACAGCAGAGGTTTGCTGGCTTGCCCAATTTATTGTCAAACAACAGCAGATGGTTGCTGACTAGCCCAATTTATTGTCAAACAACAGTAGATGGTTGCTGGCTTGCCCAATTTATTGTCAAACAACAGCAGATGGTTGCTGGATTGCCCAATTTATTGTCAAACAACAGCAGATGGTTGCTGACTAGCCCAATTTATTGTCAAACAACAGCAGATGGTTGCTGGCTTGCCCAATTTATTGTCAAACAACAGCAGATGGTTGCTGGCTTGCCCAATTTATTGTCAAACAACAGCAGATGGTTGCTGACTTGCCCAATTTATTGTCAAACTACAGCAGATGGTTGCTGACTAGCCCAATTCATGGTAAAGCAATAGTAGAGAGCTGCTGGCTTGCCCAACTGATGGTTAGGCAACACCACAATGTTGCTGACTAGCCCAGTTGATGTTAAACAACAGCAGAAGGTTGCTGACTAGCCCAACTGATAGTCAAGCAACAGCAGTGTTATTGACTAACTCAATTTGTGGTCAGGCAACAGCAGAAGGTGTCTGACGTGCCAAACTGATGGTCAAGCAACAGCAGAAGGTTGCTGACTTGCCCGACTGATAGTCAAGCAACAGCAGTGTTATTGGCTAACTCAATTTGTGGTCAGGCAACAGCAGAAGGTGTCTGACGTGCCCAACTGATGGTTAAGCAACAGGAAAGTGGGGCCAGCTAGCCCAGTTGATGGTCAAGCAACAGCACAGTGTTGCTGACTAGCCCAATTGATGGTCAAGCAAGATCAGAGTGTTGCTAACTAGCCTAGTTGATGGTCAAACAGCAACAGAAGGTTGCTGACTTGCCCAGTTGATGGTCAAGCAACAGCAGAAGGTTGCTGACTTGCCCGACTGATAGTCAAGCAACAGCAGTGTTATTGACTAGCCCAATTGCTGGTCAAGCAACAGCAGAAGGTTTCTGACTTGCCCAACTGATGGTTAAGCAACAGGAAAGTGGTGCCAGCTAGCCCAGTTGATGGTCAAGCCACTGCACAGTGTTGCTGACTAGCCCAATTGATGGTCAAGCAAGATCAGAGTGTTGCTAACTAGCCTAGTTGATGGTCAAACAGCAACAGAAGGTTGCTGACTTGCCCAGTTGATGGTCAAGCAACAGAAGAATGTTGTTGACTTGTCCAACTGATATTCAACAAAAGCAGTGTTATTGACTAGCCCAATTGCTGGTGAAGCAACAGCAGAAGGTTTCTGACTTGCCCAACTGATGGTCAAGCAACAGCAAAATGTTGCTGACTAGCCCAATTGATGGTCATGCAACAGCACAATGTTGCTGACTAGCCCAATTGATGGTCAACCAACAACAGAAGGCTGCTGACTTTCCCAATTGATGGTCAAGCAACAGCAGAAGGCTGCTGATTTTCCCAACTGATGCCCAAGCAACAACAGAGGGTTGCACCTTTACTGTGCAGATATTCACAATATAAATTTTTACATTATTTTCATTTAGATGGGGATTCAGTGATGATAATTGAGTGAATAGGAATAATGTTGAGGTCTGTAAACAGTAGGAAGTTAGGGAAGGGAATGGCAAAATGCAATGATTCATAATCAAAATCAAATTGTCACCAGTTTGCCTCATGCAGTGCACTATGGGTATTACTGAAGGGTCTTAGCAGTGTTACCCTGATTTCTAGCTGTACCCTGTTTTTAGCCTTCTACCTTAATTTAGTTTCTCTTCAATTTTATCCATATTGTTGCCCATTGTCTTTTAATAATTACATCTTTGTGCTTTGTGGAGTTTAACACCCAATCAATCTTGACACTGAATGGCCTCCCAGCCTCAGTGATTGACAATAAGGCCCAAAATTCCATGTAGATATTACCACACTCGACCCCTTTAACTAATAATGCTTGCTCTGTGTAGACAAGGTCATTGTCTTGGACAAACATCACGATCGTCTGCAGACTTTCTTGGCTTTTCATTTTGATTGCTGCCTTGTTTTCAATTGGTTTCAACAATCTTGCAATATTATTCCATGCTGACGCTGAGTAACGGATAGATTAAAAGCCAATTACTTCTATTTTTAGGAATACATATAACTGCGAATTTTGGATCTTTGGCACAGGTTTAAATTGGTAAAACTTATTCACATCCCTGGGTAGGAAAGTAAAATAAAAATCACCAAAAGGTCATTCTCTTTGAAGGAACCCTAAAATGACATGCACATTTCCCCTTAGTCAATTTTTATCCCTATGTTAATCTTCATTAAAAGGCAATAAGCTCGTTAAAAATGACATTGAAATTCTCCATCTAGTCATTTTGTATTCGGGTGTTGATATTCTTGGGACCCACTTGGCAAATAGATGGCCCAGCCTCCAGAAATCGGTAAGAAAATCAGAAACTTATGTCTATCACACTCAGGCCTTGTCTGCTGTCCACTTGTTCATCTCTGGTTGATGTTTGTGCAATTTTCAGAGGGAGGTTATTTTGTGCTTTTTTTTTTTTTTTTTTTTTTTTTTTTTGCTGATTCCCAATCACGGAGGGTAGATAGTTAATTATTGTGTGTAGTGGTATGCGGTAGCATTGAGCAGTTTTTATTACAATATACAGTAAGTATATATAATATATACAGTATGTATAAATATATATTATATATATATATATATATATATATATATATATATATATATATATATATAATTTATGCAGTTTATATTTATATACAGTATATATAATTATATATATACATATGTATATAGATATATATATATATATATATATATATATATGTATGTATGTATATATACATATACCTATATATATATGTATATATATATATATATATATATATATATATATATATATATATATATGTATATATATATATGTATATATATATACAGTATATATACAGTATATACTATATATATATATATATATATATATATATATATATATATATATATATATATATATAAATTATGTGTATGTGCGTGCGCGAGCTTGTAAATAACGCAATGTAATTTTATTACCAGTATGAGTTCCCCCCAGCAAAGTAATGAGCGAAAGTACCCCGTTCTCCTTGCCTCATTGGTCGGTCTTTCGACAACGCTTTTAGCAAGCACAGGAGAACCCACTCAAGCAGAGACCGAAACAATCGCATTATCATTTCTTTCAATTATTATTGTTATTATTATTACTATCCAAGCTACAACCCTAGTTGGAAAAGCAAGATGCTATAAGCCCAGGGGCTCCAACAGGGAAAACTAGCCCAGTGAGGAAAGGAAATAAGGAAATAAATAAATGAAGAGAACAAATTAACAATAAATCATTCTAAAATAAGAAACAACGTCAAAACAGACATGTCATATAATAAATTATCAACAACATCAAAAACAAATATGTCATAAATAAACTATAAAAAGACTATGTCCGCCTGGTCAACAAAAATTGCCTTATCACTTCGTTCAATTGTCTTATTTCGTTCAGTTTGAATCTTCTTATCTTTAGCTACGTCCCAGTGATTATCAGTGCTTTCGGGAAAGTCATGAATGGTGTTCTCTCGCCTTTGTGGTAATGGTAATTTATTAAGATTTATTAAAATCCTCGTTTCTTTGTGTGTATGGCCTCGTATAGATCTGTTAAGTTTCTATGCATCTCATTATTGCCTTCGCCAATATCGAAGGGTATGTGTTCATCCCTGTCGTCGTTTGTTTGTTTGTTTGTGAGGAATTTTACACAAAAACTACTGTACCGATTTTGATCAAACTTGGTAGTCATGTTGGGTATGATCCAAGGATGAATCTGTGATATTTTGGATAAAGTATAACAGAATGCAAGTACGCAGTAGTACTTTGAAAACAATCACATTATTAAATTAAAATATTTTAATAAGTTTTTTTTTTTGGTGAACATCAATAAAAACAAAAAAACTACTGTACCAATTTTGACCAAATTTGGTAGTCATGTTGGGTATGATCCAAGGATGAATCTGTGAGATTTTGGATAAAGTACATCAGAGTACAAGTACATATCAGTACTTTGAAAATAATCACAATGTTAAGTAAATTGCAAATATTTTGTTTATTTTTTTGTATGTAAACAAACTTCTCAATTATCTTTTTTTTTTGTAAACAAAATGACGCAAAACCCATCGAACCAATTTTAATGAAACTTGGTGGATATTTTTATGGTATGACTCAAGGACTTAATATTAGATTTTGAAGAAGATACATGGAATAACACGTACGCGGTGGAGTTCGGAGCAAAATAAGACAGCCTGGCTAGGCAAAGGTATGCTCACTACTGAGTGACCCTCTTGTTTAGTTTATAAAATTTCAACTCCCAATATTATGTTAAGTCACGCGACATAAAACAAAAAATAATAATGACTAGAAATTTTGTTTTTGAAGATATATTTTTAAAAATGAAATCAAACACTTATTTACTATTTCAATGCATAATAATTATAAAATTTAATATGATTTCGCTTTTAATAAATCATTGCTGATGTGTTAAAATTGAAATCGTCGTTCTAATTCATTTGATAAAAGCTGTTAATTATGTCTAACATTTCTTATATACATATTTTCACCTCCTACATGTGTTTAGGATATGCTGCAGTTAAAATTTGCAATTTGCTCTAATATTACTTATATGAAGTTCGTAATTACAGACAAAAATTGCAGTTATGCAGTACGTCAGAGTGGGTGCTTCTGAGCAAATTGGAAATTTCAAAAATCCCTATGTCCTCCTATAAGAAATTTCCAATTTAAACTTTCACTGATATACACACTGGGATATACCCATATTTACGTCCGTCCTTCTATAAGAATTTGCCAATTTAAACCCTCACTGATATACCCATTGTAATATAACGATTTTCACGTCCTTCCTTCTATATAAGTTTGCCAATTTAAACCCTCGCTGGTATGCTCACTGTAATATACCAATTTTTATGTCCTTCCTGCTATAAGAAATTGCCAATTTAAACCATCATTTATATACCCACTGTAATATACCAATTTTTGCGTCCTTCCCTCTATAATAAATTACCAATTTTAAACACTCACTGATATACCCATTGTAATATACCGATTTTCACGTCCTTCCTTCTATAAGAAATTGCCAATTTAAACCCTCAGGGATATACCTACCATAATATACCAATTTTTCATCCGTTTTTTATCCATGGAATTAATAATTTTCCCACACTATCACGGATATGTGCAGCGCATTCTTTCTCTCCCTTCCGCATTAATTACGAGCTAACACCTCTAATTAAGGAGAGAGAGAGAGAGAGAGAGAGAGATGAGAGAGAGAGAGAGAGAGAGAGAGAGAGAGAGAGAGAGATAGAGAGATAGAGAGATAGAGAGAGAAAGGAGAGGCGTCCACCAAGTTCACCAAGTGTAAAGTTTAAAAAATAAATCATATTTTGCAACACGGTTAGAGCAAAGTTCCTCCTCTTGACGATGGGGGAGTAACTGACTTAGCCCAGCTTAATTCGTCGAAAGGTACAATAGGGTTGAAGTTTTTCGTCTTTTTGGGTTTGAAGGGAAATTTCTATAGAGGCCTTCGGGCGTGTGGGCGTATATTTGATACTTTCATGTCTAGCAGGATGCAGTGTGTAGTTATTTATTTTTTGTTTTTGTTGTATTTTTTTTGTTTTGTTATTATTATTATTATTATTATTATTATTATTATTATTATAATGCAGATTGCAATGATTTCTTTTTCTTTTTTATTGATGAGCAATTTTTTATTTATATATTTATTATTATTATTGTTGTTGTTGTTGATTTTGCTAATTTAATTTATGAAAAAATTTGCTATACTAGGATTTTCCTAATTAGATTTATGAAAATTTGCTATACATGAATTTTTATAATTGAATTTATGAAAATTTTCTATAGGATTTTCCTAATTGAATTTAAGAAAAATTGCTATACTAGATTTTTTGTAATTGAATTTATGAAAATTTTCTATAGGATTTTCCTAATCAATAGTTTTGATTTTATCAATAATTTTATATGTAATTTCGAAACAAGAATATATTGATTAATTAATAAATACTTGAATTTTATTCATACATGAGCGTTTTGACTTTATAAACAAACTCTAATATTTCAGTATTTTTTATCATAACGGAACATTTTAAATTTGATCCATATGAGGTACGTGAAAAGGGCTTTAGTAAAAGGAAAATGCAATATATAATATTCTGAATTATTTGAGGTACATGGTATGAGTCTGTGAACATCTTACGAATCGGTCATCATCATCACCATCATCATCATCATCATCATCATCATCATCTCCTCCTACGCCTATTGACGCAAAGAGCCTCGGTTAGATTTCGCCAGTCGTCTCTATCTTGAGCTTTTAATTCTATACTTCTCCATTCATCATCTCCCACTTCGCGCTTCATAGTCCTCAGTCATGTAGGCCTGGGTCTTCCAACTCGATTCAGTATTTTTATGAAAATTATTTGCTGTAGAGAATTCTGAACAATCTAAGATACGTTTTGATATTCTGAACAATTGGTGACTTGTAAGGTTGGATTTCCTGAACAATGTATGATGTTCTTGAATTATTATTATTATTATTATTATTATTATTATTATTATTACTACTACTACTAGCTAAGGTACAACCCTAGTTGGAAAAGCAAGATGCTATAAGCCCAAGAGCTCCAACAGGGTAAAATAGCCCAGTGAGGAAAGGAAATAAGGAAATAGATAAACGATATAAGTAATGAAAAATTTCGATAAAATATTTTACAAACATTAACAACATTAAAACGGATATTTGATATATAAACTATAAAAGGACTTCTGTAAGCCTGTTCAACATAAAAACATTTGTAGATAAGTGTATTAATGAATGCGTTTTTGTATATTAATTCATTATTCGTTTTTATTGGTTTAATAAAAACATTAGACTCTTAACTCTCATGTTAAAACGCAATTATGTAACGTAGATTATGATAAATCGTGAATATATTACATTAATGTAAAGATGATAATTATAATTTGTTATTTTAGCGTATATTTAGTATAGTTACAGTATATGCGGGCACTCAATTAAAACACGAAATGACCCTACTACTACTACTACTACTACTACTACTGTTAGTACTATTACTAATATTGTTAGTACTACTACTACTACTACTGTTAGTACTATTACTACTATTGTTAGTACTACTACTACTACTACTACTACTACTGTAACATTACTACTACTACTACTATTACTACTGTAACATTACTACTACTACTACTACTACTACTACTACTACTGTTGTAATATTACTAATACTACAACTACTACTAGTAGTAGTAATAGTAATAACAATAACGATATTTGACTGATAAGATAAAGACAAATATACATTGAGAACATGCTAGCAATTGAGGGTGAAAATAATGATAATCATGATAATATATATT
>NC_090738.1:136786887-136796628 GCF_036898095.1 Palaemon carinicauda | reverse complement strand
ACAGGATAGAATTGTCCAGGGAGATCTGAATGTAAAGGATGGTCAGAGTTGTGAAAAATCTTATGCAACATACATAATGAACTAATTGAACGACGGTGCCAGAGATCAATATCTAGATCAGGAATAAGAAATTTAATAGACCGTAAGTTTCTGTCCAACAAATTAAGATGAGAATCAGCAGCTGAAGACCAGACAGGAGAACAATACTCAAAACAAGGTAGAATGAAAGAATTAAAACACTTCTTCAGAATAGATTGATCACCGAAAATCTTGAAAGACTTTCTCAATAAGCCTATTTTTCGTGAAATTGAAGAAGAAACAGACCTTATATGTTTCTCAAAAGTAAATTTACTGTCGAGAATCACACCTAAAATTTTGAAAGAGTCATACATATTTTAAAGAAACATTATCAATACTGAGATCCGGATGTTGAGGAACCACCGTCCTTGACCTACTTACAATCATACTTTGAGTTTTGTTAGGATTCAACTTCATACCCCATTAATTTGCACCATGCACTAATTCTAGCTAAATCTCTATTAAGGGATTCACCAACCCTAGATCTACATTCAGGGGGATGGAATTGATGCGAAGAGAGTAGCATCATCTGCATATGCAACAAGCTTGTTTTCTAGGCCAAACCACATGTCATGTGTATATAGTATGAAAAGTAATGGGCCAAGAACACTACCCTGTGGAACACCAGATATCACATTCCTATAATCACTATGGTGCCCATCAACAACAACTCTTTGAGATCTATTACTTAAAAAATCAATAATAATGGCTAAGAAACGACCCAGCCACTCCCCAACTGTTTCAGATTTGAAAACAAGGGCCTCATGATTAAACACGGTCAAAGGCAGCACTAAAATCAAGGCCAATCATACGAACTTCCCGACCACAATCAAGGGATTTCTGTACAGCATTGGAGATTGTAAGAAGGGCATCACATGCTCCAAGGCCTTTACGAAAACCAAATTGCAAACTAGGGAGTAGATGATTACCTTCAGCAAACCTATTAAGACGTTTTGCCAGAAGACGTTCAAAAACTTTAGATAATATGGGAGTTATGGAAATTGTTTTATTTATTTATTTAGAGAGAGAGAGAGAGAGAGAGAGAGAGAGAGAGAGAGAGAGAGAGAGAGAGAGAGAGAGAGAGGAGAGGATTGCTAAAATGTATATGCATATATTAATGCATGTGTGAATATCTTTATATCGTGTTTACATATATACCTGCATGTGTGTATATATGTATATATATATATATATATATATATAATATATATATATATATATATATATATATATATATACATATGTGTATATGTATACACACATATATATGTGTGTGGTATCATCAGCTGTAATTAGTCCGCTGCAGGAAAAAGGCCTCAGACATGTCCTTCCACTCCCGCGTGTTTATGGTGTTTCTCAGCCAGTCTATACCCGCAATTTTTTTAGCTCGTCAATCTATCGTCTTCTCTTCCTTCCCCTGCCTCTTTTGTAATCTCTAGGGTTCAGTCTGTTATTCTTAATATTCATCTATTATCTTTCATTCTCATTATACATCCTGCCCTTGTCCATTTATTTTTCTTACATATTGTAAAAATATCTTCTACTTTAGTTTGCTCTCGTATCCATGTTGCTCTTTTACTGTCTCTGTGATATTCCCATCATTATTCTTTCCATAGCTCTTTAAGTTGTAACTAGCTTATGTTCTAAGGCTTTATTAAGGTCCCAGGTTCCTGATGCATAAGTTATTATAGGTAGGACCATCTCATTAAATATTTATTTTTAGAAAAAATAGCATTTTACGTTTCATAGTCTCATGTTATTTACGAAAGCTCTCCATGCCAAGCTTATCCTTCTTTCAATTTCCGTCTCATGTCCTGGGGAAACACTGACTGACTGTCCTTAGTACTTATATTCATTAACAATCTGTAGAGTTTCGCCCTTAATTCTTATTTGTTGTCTCTCTGCATTTTCATTGAACATTATCTTAGTTTTACTCATATTCATTTTCAGTCCTACATTTCTGCTTCCTGTATTCAAATCTTTATTATCTTTGCTAATTATTCCATGATTCAATAAACACAACTATGCCATCAGCCAATCTTAAATAGTGTGTATATATATATATATATATATATATATATATATATATTATATATATATATTTCCTTATTCAAAAAGCTTTATTTTGTATTTGCTCAAATTTCATTTTTTTTTTCTTTTTTTGGACGATAGTTGAAATGTTTGTTTGAATACATTTTTTTTCGGATACATTTGCTTGAACATCATTTAATCCTGATTCAAATTTTATACATATATTTTATTGATTTTTTTTATATAAATTTTTCTGTTATATAAAAGTCATATAAAATATATAACTACTTGCACATCAGGTAATGTATTTCAAAGACGGATCTTGCTTATATCAATATGCATTTAATATATGTTATTGGATTTAAAACTTTTAATTATTTAAAAGCTATACCATTTTCAAATGAGGAACATGCACAGAAAATATTCTCTGGGACTTCTAACAGAATGTGTGAAATTCAGTCAATATACTTGTGGGATTCTATTTACAAGAAGTGTTCTCTGCATAAAATTAGTTATTTGATTCTGGGAATGTATTGACAGGGATCATTCTCTTTTTGTCATACCCACATTAAAATGCAGTCATTTGCTCATGGTATTCTATTTACAAGATGCGTTCCTTGCATAAAATGTGTTATTTAATCCAGGGCATGTATTGACAGGGGCGTTTTTTCCCCTTTTCTGTCATATCCACATTAAAATGATGTCATTTTCCCATGGTATTTTATTTACAAGAATCGTTCTCTGCATAAAATTTTTTATTTGATCCTGGAATGTATTGGCAGGGTGCGTTCTCTTTGTCATACCCACATTTCCATCTGTAAATGGAGCATCTTCTCACATTGAAATGCAGTCATTTGTTCATGGAATTCTATTTACACGAATCGTTCTCTGCATAAAATGTGTCATTTAATCCTGAGAATTTATTGACAAGGGGCGTTCTCTTTGTCATACCCACATTTCCATCTGTAAATGGAGCATCTTCTCACATTAAAATGCTGTCATTTGTTCATGGGATTCTGTTTACAAGAATTGTTCTTTGCATAAAATGTCTTATTTAATCCTGAGTATGTATTGACAAGGGGCGTTCTCTTTGTCATACCCACATTTCCATCTGTAAATGGAGCATCTTCTCACATTAAAATGCTGTCATTTGTTCATGGGATTCTGTTTACAAGAATTGTTCTTTGCATAAAATGTCTTATTTAATCCTGAGTATGTATTGACAAGGGGCGTTCTCTTTGTCATACCCACATTTCCATCTGTAAATGAAGCATCTTCTCACATTAAAATGCAGTCATTTGCTCATGGTATTCTATTTACAAGAAGCGTTCTCTACATAAAATGAGTTATTTAATCCTGGGAATGTATTGGCAGGGGGCCGTTCTCTTTGTCATACCACATTTCCATCTGTAAATGAAGCATCTTCTCACATTAAAATGCTGTCATTTTCTCATGGTATTCTATTTACAAGAATCGTTCTCTACATAAAATGAGTTATTTAATCCTGAGAATGTATTGACAAGGGGCGTTCTCTTTGTCATACCCACATTTCCATCTGTAAATGAAGCATCTTCTCACATTAAAAATGCTGTCATTTTCTCATGGTATTCTATTTACAAGAAGCGTTCTCTACTAAAAGGAGTTATTTAATCCTGAAAATGTATTGACAAGGGGCGTTCTCTTTGTCATACCCACATTTCCATCTGCAAATGGAGCATCTTTTCTTACGTCACAAGATGCACATTGTTTCTTTTTTTTTTTTTTTTTTTTTTTTTTTTTTTGTGGTTATCTGGAGCGTGAATTCTGGTTTGCTTGCTTGCACAGAGTGCTTGAGTAGGTCCTTGCCTTTTGCAGGAATATTTACGGTCCTTCTGTCACGGTGTTCGTGAGGAAAGATATACGGCTTGGTTTATTCAAAAAAGGACCTCCTTCTGAGATGTATAAATTCTCATGAAAGATAACATGTGATTCGGTGTTAGGTAATACGCTCTCTCTCTCTTCTCTCTCTCTCTCTCTCTCTCTCTCTCTCTCTCTCTCTCTCTCTCTCTCTCTCTCTTGTATGTGTTATTATTTACATCGACTCTGTCTGACTTATGTGTCATAATGAACTCTCTCTCTCTCTCTCTCTCTCTCTCTCTCTCTCTCTCTCTCTCTCTCTCTCTCTCTCTCTCTCTCTCTCTCTCTGTTATTAGCCCTGTCAGACTCATGTCATTATGAACTCCTTTCTCTCTCTCTCTCTCTCTCTCTCTCTCTCTCTCTCTCTCTCTCTCTCTCTCTCTCTCTCTCTCTCTCTCTATTATTATTTACATCAGCCCTGTTAGACTCTAATGTGTCATTATGAACTCCCCTCTCTCTCTCTCTCTCTCTCTCTCTCTCTCTCTCTCTCTCTCTCTCTCTCTCTCTCTCTCTCTCTCTCTCTCTCTCTCTCTCATATTCTGGTTGAAGAGAATGATAATTGTATCCTCATCTCATTTTAACATTTTGGATTTCAAATTCCTCGTGTATATATATATATATATATATATACTATATATATATATATATATATATATATATATATGTGTGTATATATATATATATATATATATATATATATATATATATATATAAATATATATATATATATTATCTATAATCTACATTTACTTCATCTTACTCATAATTTTCTCGTAATGTTCAAACTTCTATCCATATCACCACCTAATTTTTTCATTACTCTTTGGAATGCAATTCTTGATAATAGGTCCTGAACCTTTACCTTAAATGCCATACATTCATTCTTTATCATCTCTTTACCTTTATTTCTTTTTTTATATAGTATATAGCCGCTCTTTTCCAAGGGGCGATTTATCTCATCCTTGCGTGTAAAGCCTCGCTCTGTCCTTTTCCTTTATCCTTATCCTTATCCTTGGATTTGGGATTAATATTAGTTAGCTTAGACTAGTGGGATCTACAGATAAGCCTTATGCTTATTTCGTAAACCCTATTATGTTCCTCTGTTCACCTAAGCAACGTAGGCTGTACCTGGGAGTTGAGAGACTATGGTGGGTCATGCTTGTTGACAGATAGGCTTTGTGCCAGATGAGAGAGAGAGAGAGACGAGAGAGAGAGAGAGAGAGAGAGAGAGAGTATATGCACGGCCATATAACTTTTTATTTATTATTTTTCATTCATATTTAAAGTTTATCTGGTATTCATTTTATTTATTTTTCTTTTCTGTTTTCATCAAATAGTTATTTCTTTACTTCTCCCTTTATTTATTTCTCTTTCTTTTTCTTGCTCAGTATTTTTTTTTTTATTTTACTACAATAGTTGTAGTTTTTCTTATAATGATATCATCATTATCATCATCATCTCCTCCTACGCCTATTGACGCAAAGGGCCTCGGTTAGATTTCGCCAGTCGTCTCTATCTTGAGCTCTTAATTCAATACTTCTCCATTCATCATCATTTACTTCACGTTTCAGCATTTTTACTGGTTTTACTACAATATTTTATAGCTTTTCTTATAATGGTTTTAATCATCATCATCATCATCTCCTACGCCTATAGATGCAAAGGGCCTCGGTTAGATTTCGCCAATCGTCTCTATCTCGAGCTTTTAATTCAATACTTCTCCATTCATCATCATCTACTTCACGTTTCATAATCCTCAGCCATGTAGTTCCGGGTCTTCCAACTCTTCTAGTGCCTTGTGGAGCCCAGCTAAACGTTTGGTGAACCAATCTCTTAATGATAAAGATATTTTGCTCTTTTTATTTGAGGACCAATTTTTTTTGGAATTTATTTAGATAAATAATGTTAATTTGTTGATCATTTAGATCTAAAAGTATCATAGATTTTGATCTCTTTAGGTATTCCTTTTTTTTTTTTTTTTTTTTTTTTTACTTAAAGTACGGAATGCAACCCTGGTTTTTCAAATAGGTTGTATCAGTAAATTGTCACTATTCATTGAAGACTGTTACCAACCCTTTTTTCAGATCTCATTAATATATCGTTAGTTTTCTCTTGATTATCAACAATTAAGTTTGATGTTAAGTTGCAAAGTCACGTGGTTTCTTTTAACCACTTATTATTTTGTTAATTATTTAGTTTTTATTTCCAATTTATTTATCTTATTGAAATAATTTTCTGTTAATGTTTTTATATATATATTATATACGTATGTATATATATATAAATATATATTTATATATATATATATATATATGTATATATAGTATATTTATATATATATTTATGTATATATATATATATATATATATATATATATATTTATACATACATATATATATATATATATATATATATATTTATACATATATATATATGTATATATATATATATATATGTATATATCTATATATATATATATATTGCAAGCATTAACACCAAATTATATATGTATATAAACATACATGTATATGTATATATATACTGTATATATATATGTATATATATATATGTATATATATATATATGTATATATATATATATATATATATATATATATATATATATATATATATATATATATGTATATGTATATATATATATATTGCAAGCATTAACACCAAATTATATATGTATATAAACATACATGTATATGTATATATATACTGTATATATATATATGTATATATATATATATGTATATATATATATATATATATATATATATATATATATATATACATTACTCTATATATATTCAATTTTTATTTTTTTATTCACCTCATTCTTAAGTACATCAAGATCACAGGGTAATGAAAGCATCCAAGATAAATTCAAGAATATGTATATAATATATATTTTATTGACAAACAAATATTAACAATGACATAGTAAGAGAGGTAGTGGGGAATAATAAAAAAAATAGACGAGAAAGACAATAGCAGTCGCTCTATGACGTAAACGGCCCATATAATAGAAACGATAGATTGATTGGAGACATATAAAGATTGATGGCACAAACGAGGACAATGCAGTGAAGGTTTGGACGGACATCGACTTCTAAGGGTGTGGGAAAGGGATTACAAACAGCTGCTCCTATGGGGAAGGGCGGTGTTTGCGTATACATACCCCTCTAAAGGGGGTGGGAGTGAACATTGACACCTAAAGCCTGGTCCACACGATCGAGCATGCCCGACGGGCAAACAGTGATACCAGGTCACAATAGTTGGTGAAAATGAGGGTTAATGACGTCAGAAGCGAGAAAACTAAAGGCAGGGATCTGGCAACAATGTATGATGCCAGATTCGTCTGTGGTTTTCCCACTTCTGACGTCATTAAACCTCATTCTTACTAACTGTTGTGGTCTGGTATCACTGTGTGCCCGTCGGGCATGCTCGATCGTGTGGACATGGCTTAAGGGGTGGTAAAGAGATTACAAAAAGGCTGCTTCAAAGGAGATATAAGGCACTTATAAGTAGGACATACAAAAGTGTAATGTATTCTTAAGTTTATAAGTTTTCTTGGATATAATATATTTGTTTAAATATATTATTCAGATACTATAATAGAAGCTTTATTTCCACATATTTTGGCTTCCCATTGGAAGACACTTTGATTTTCGTTATAAGATTCTATAAGCAAAATAAAGATGGGGTCTTAAGGATATAATAGGAACAATGGGAAAACGGAAGGACGGAGAGAAACCCAAAACCGTGGATAGCGAGTCTTCACTCTACTTAGTTTCTTCATTTCGTTATTTGCGGATTTTGTCGCTTCCATGGTCATAGTTGATCGGCTGCATAGTCGCGTACTTTGAATATCGCCGGAGTCTAGTAATCACTCTATAAATTTACAATACATTTCTTTTATTCTATGTAAAATATTGTCTGCTTTAGCGCAATAATTTTTCAAACCAGTATTGTATTTTCCTTATTTATCAGTCTTAATTTAAATACAGTATTGTAGCTATCTTAATTGTTTTATATGCAGCTGTTTAAATTTTCTCAATCATATCACTCGCAATCAAATATTTTACGTGTACAGTTAAAAAGGCTTTAATGCATTCAAAACATGAAATTCTTAAAATTCGTTGATTACTATCTGCAATCTATAATGTAAACAGCAAAGAATATTTTTGTGGAATCGGATTCTTTTGTGGATTTTAAATTAGATCAACGGCCTGGAGGTGGAGGAAGCTGGAACTCGGAAGGCGGTGAAACATTTCTCCCAATGACCTTCGGGGATATACTTGCTAGAGTTTGTCTCTCAAACCGATCGTCAAAATCAAACCGATCGTCAAAGTCGAATCGGTCGTCCAAGTCAAACCGATCGTCATCAAACCGATCATCAAGATCGAATCGATCATCATCAAACCGATCGTCTAAGTCGAATCTGTCGTCTAGATCGAATCGATCATCATCAAAGCGATCATCGAGGTCAAACCGATCATCATCAAATCGGTCGTCCAGATCAAACCTATCATCGTCAAAGCGATCGTCTAAGTCAAAGCGATCGTCCAAATCAAAACGGTCATCCAAATCAAATCTATCGTCATCAAATGGATCTAAAAAGTCGTCATCAACTACAAGAATAGGCCTGGCAGATCCTAGTGAGCCTGTTGGTCTTATGTTATTTGGCCTGCGTAACACGCTGTTTACTGGATTTATGGGGCGAATGTTAATGTTAGTTCTCTGGGGTTGTGATACACCTTGGTTATGAATCGGTAGTGGGACTCCTACAGACTGGCCAATTCTTACTCCACCAGCTACTCGGTTACCGAACGTACTCGTTTGGACGGAAGTCTGGCCTTGGCCTCGATTTGCTTGTGCTGATGATTGTGCTCTTGTGTTTGTTAGAGGAATTCCAGTGCTTGGCCGAGTATTAAATCTTTGGGCATTGTTATTTTGATTGCCAAAGCTCTGTGTTCCTCTGTTTTGGTTAGAGCTTGGAGTTACTAGACTAACACCAGTAAAACTCTGCTGAACTCTGTTGAGGTTTGTAGCTGGAGTTACTGTCTTTTGGCTAGCAAAATTTTGGGAGATTATACTTCTGATAGGGGCAGGGGTTACTCTTTGTTGGTTAGCAAAATTCTGTGAGACAGTGTTTCTGATAGGAGCAGGTGTTACTCTTGGTTGGTTAGCAAAATTCTGTGAAACAGTGTTTCTGATAGGGGCAGGTGTTACTCTTGGTTGGTTAGCAAAATTCTGTGAGACAGTGTTTCTGATAGGAGCAGGTGTTACTCTTGGTTGGTTAGCAAAATTCTGTGAGACAGTGTTTCTGATAGGAGCAGGTGTTACTCTTGGTTGGTTAGCAAAATTCTGTGAGACAGCGTTTCTGATAGGGGCAGGTGTTACTTGGGGTTGGCTAGCAAAATTCTGTGAGACAGTGTTTCTGACTGGGGCAGGTGTTACTCTGGGTTGGCTAGCAAAATTATGTGAGACAGTGTTTCTGATAGGAGCAGGTGTTACCCTGTTATTGTTGGCGAATGTCTGTTGCACTGTGTTGAAACCAGAAGACTGAACTACTCTATTTTGGTTGCTAACTCCTCTTGGAGCAGCAGTTGTTGTAGTTAATCTAATATTTGAATTTATATTACTCTGATGAGGAGAAGAGGAACCAAAAGCAGTCAGTATTGTATTGGCATTACTCTGTGATGAAGTTGTTTGTGGTCGAGTTCCA
>NC_090738.1:136776887-136779387 GCF_036898095.1 Palaemon carinicauda | reverse complement strand
TATATATATATATATATATATATATATATATATATATATATATATTTATATTTTGTGTGTGCGTGCGTGCGTGCGCGCGTGCGCCACTGATATCCCAAGAATGCTACCAAACTTCAGCATAACATATAAATACAGTCACGAACATTTATGCGATAAACTTTCGACTTTCACGATACAATGTCGTAAATAAGCTTTGGCCATTGTTTGAGAATATCTACTGACGAGTCAACAATTTTGTTTAAAGTCCCTATTGGAAACATCTCTGCCTTGCGATCGCCTGACTAGGAGTTCGAGTTTCGCTCAAACTCGATAGTTTCTTCCAGTGGGGTAGCGTATAGGTGTACCTACGAGTCATCAGCAGTCATTGCCTAGCCGTCCCTGGTCCTAGATTGGGTGAAGAGCTGCCTTGGGCGTTGATTATATGTATATATGGTCAGTTTCTAGTGCTTTGTCACTGTCCCTTGCCTCTGCCATTCATGAGCAGCTTTTAAACCTAAATATATATCATGGTTTAGTGATTGAAGTAACAGTTAGTGAAGAGGATTTAACTTCTTTAGTAGTTCATTTCCTAATTTTCTTTCCTCACTGGGCTATTTTTACCCTGTTGGAGCCCATAGGCTTATAGCATCTTGCTTTGCCAATTAAGATTATAGCTTAGGAAGTAATAATTTTAATAATAATAATGATAATAATAATAAAAAGTAATAATAATAATAATATTAATAAAAAGTAATAATAATAATAATAATAATAATAATAATAATAATAATAATAATAATAATAATAAATAATGTTTGGCTACCCGGCCTTTGTGCCAATTCCATAAAATGGTGAGAAGTTTATTTTGATATTCCCATAAACATCCAAGAACTAGATATTCAATCCCTCTCGTTGGTTCATCGTAAACTTTCAAACCATTGTTCCCAACAGGTCAGCTATCCAACATTGGTCAATGACTCTTTTCCCAAGGACTTTCTTTCCAAGGACACTTTTTCCAATGACTCGCTTTCCAATGACTCGCTTTCCAATGACTCTCTTTCCAATGACTCTATCCAATGACACTCTTTCCAATGACTTTCTTTTCAATGACTCGGTTTGTTGTTTTCCAGCGTTACAGTTTGACTAGAGTTTCAGATAAATTTTAAACTCTAATCAGGGAATTAAGTATCAAAAAATGTAGTGATAACTGAAAGGACAGTACTCTTTGGAATGTATATATATATATATATATATATATATATATATATATATATATATATATATATATATATATATATATATATATATATATATATGTATATATATATATATATATTTATATATATATATATATATATATATATATATATATATACGTATATATATATACATATATATATGTGTGTGTGTGTGTGTGTGTGTATAGTACACTTCTATATATATTATCTATTACACGATTGTTTTTTTTTTAAAGCCTTTGAATCTACTTGCAAGTTATTTGATCATTGAAACGCCATCCTCCCACTTTCGCTAACAATTCCTCGCAAGTCTCACTTTTACTCCTCGGGACAAACCCAAGTGAACCAGCCGAATTCCAGTCGTGTCCTCATGTCCGAATCATACCACGAGATAATCCCCCCTCCCCCCATTCCCTAAATCCCCACCCCCTCACACGTTTATTTCAGGGCCTTTCACTTTCTCACGGAATCAACCCCCCCCCCCCCTTTCCACTTCCGAAAGCTCAGATCAGCTCTTCTGGAATGGCATTCCTTTTTTGGTTGGTTCCTCAATCATGATCCTGATGGCCCTTCCTCCCACTTAATCCCTCCCCCTCCTCCTCCTCCTCCCCCCCTTCCTCCTCCTCCTCCTCCATCCCTCCCTCCCGCTAAAGGATTCCTCATGACAAATGGTTTGTCGGATCTCGTAGTAGATTCCCACCTGTTCATCCTTTGTATCGCTTAAAGGACCTCCTGGGATCACATTCTCTTACATGATATCAATCAAGGTCCCTTCTCTCTCTCTCTCTCTCTCTCTCTCTCTCTCTCTCAAAGTGCGATGATAAGCAAACTAGGCCACTAACTGAGGGACCTGTGTTCGATTCTCGACTCAGACGAGTATATACGAATGGGCATGTCCATAGAAATCCTAAGCTGTGAATTATGTACTTAGTTGTTAATCAACTTGTGTGAGTCGTAGGTAAGGTGGAGAGAAGACAGATTATCTAGAAATTGAGTGTACATTGATCCTTCAAGATAGGCACCATCAAATCATGGAGTCACCATCTTTGATGAAAAAGGGGAAAACCACTATGCATGGCATTTATGGATTATGAGAAAGCTTTTGATTCTGTCAAAACTTCAGCAGTAATGAAAGCCTAATATAGCTCTTATGAAGTTTCATTATAAACCAAATTAAGACTTCCTCCTTACACCCTGAAAGAGGTAATCCTCACACATGATTCGTAAGAAGTCAATCTCTCTCTCTCTCTCTCTCTCTCTCTCTCTCTCTCTCTCTCTTCTCT
>NC_090738.1:136697003-136762003 GCF_036898095.1 Palaemon carinicauda | reverse complement strand
ATAGATTAAATGTTCATGAAGAAACACCTGATTGTGTTTTATGTAAAAGTTACTTTGGCATCAGCAATTGATGAGAAAAGGTCTAGAGCATTTAGTTTTCGAATAGTAGTAGCCAGGTAATGGGGAAAATGGGAAAATGAGGATGTTTTTACTTCGCAATGCGTAAATTAGAAGATTAAAGTTATCAATGATGAAACTGCATACAATAGTAATTTTTTAAAATAAACAAAAAAAAAACTTTCTTTACCCAGGATTCTTTTAAGTAAAGAGTTTATTGCGCTAGTGTACTGACTCATAATTAAAAACAATATTTACCCTAATGCAACACTAAAATTGATATAATTAAGAAACCTTAGACCTTGTCAACAATCAGGTTTCTAAAGAACTTAGAAATGAGCAAATAGGATATCTATATATATGTAGAACATACATCAGTAGTTGAATTTCTGAGGGGATTAAATTCTATTTTTATGAATAGAACTTACCTGGCAGTTATGTATACAGTATATAGCTTAGTCTCTGACGTCCGGCAGAATTTTTCAAAACTTGCGGCAACCGCCGTGTGGTGGTTGTGCGGTTAGGTGGTTAACAACCCTTACATGGTGGTACTTGGAATCATTCCTGTTTTCTGTTCCTCAGATCATCTCTGCCGGTTGGACTGACAACGTCGTTGGTCCGCCATTGGAGTTTTTTGTTTTGCTTTCCGTGTCGCTGTACCGGACTTATTTTTGGTGAAGTACATTGACTTGGGATTTTGGCAATCGTTTTTGTGTTTACTCTGTTATTATTGATTTGTTTAATATGAGTGACAAACTTCATTTTCGTGTGTGTGTAAATGAGGAATGCAAGGTGAGATTAACAAAAGTTTCCGTAGACCCTCACACTGTTTGTTTGGGTTGCAGGGGTTTTGATTGTGCACTTGATAAAAGGTGCAAGGAATGTGAGGTTTTGAGCGAAAAAGATTGGTTAGCTATGAAGCGCTATGTGTGCAAGTTAGAGCTAGATAAAGTAAGGAGGACTTCCAAGATCTAAATCAAAATTTGCTAGTGAGCGTAGTTTAGATATTTCTATTGATCCATTAATTAATTCCCCTTTGGAAGTTGAACCTTCCCCTGAGGTAGTAACTTCTGCCCCTTCTACAGGAACGGTATCTGCGGATGACCCTCGGTATGCCAGGATGGCGTCTGAGTTGAAGGCTATTAAAGACCAACTTTCAGCCTTAAAAAATGAGAGTGAGAGTGAGATTAGTGCTAGTGAAAGTGCAGTGGAGGTGGCGACTGATCGAACCTGTTATTACCTTAGGTCTAGACCTCTACCAAGCTCCCAGGACCAAGGGAGAAGGTACGTCGACGGCCGTAAGGGAGTGAGAGGTACGTATCCTCAGTCAGCCGTCGCCTCGGACAGTCCTGTTGCATTTTCCCAGGCTGCTCTTGACCGCCACGGAAAAGGCGTGTCGGATGTGATAGTGTCCTCCCCGAACCCCTCTCCCAGACGCAAATGGCAGTATGAGGCTATGAGACCAACCAAGAGGAAGTGGAACCGGAACCGAACTGAACCGACTCGTTCTCGCTCTCCCTGTTCAAGTAGCCCTGAACCTTGTCCTTCTGAGGATGACTTGGACGCCGTTCCAGTGAAAAGGCCTAAGCCGAGAGACGAAAGTCAAGAGAGACCGTCGAGAGATCCTTCTCTTTCAACCAGCGCTACTCGACAGCCATCGCCTTCGGAAATGCAAGATCCAGCAGCAGTCGCGAAGTCATTTATACCTGTTATGCAAAAGCAGCTTTTTTCTTTGGTTCTAGCTTTTAGCTGCCCTTCCCCCCAGTCGGACAGACTTATGGACAACTCTGTACCTGTCAAGAAATCGGCCTCTAAGAGGGAACGGAGTTCCTTTCACAGGGAACCTTGGCGTGCTTCGTCAAAGGCGCGGTACCGCGCTTCTTCCTCATCGACTTGCCTCCAGGATGCTGGCGATTCTCGACATCAAGACGATTCTGTCTCTCGCTCGCAGCGCCAGGATGATTCCGTTTCTCGCTCGCGGCGCCAGGACGATTCCGCTTCTCGTCGCCAGGACGATTGTAGCTCTCGGCGCAACGACGCCTCCAACTCTCAGCGCCAGGACGCATCCGCCTACCGCCTCAAGGACTCTTCTAGCGCTCGGCAACAGGACGCTTCCGGCGCGTGGCGCCAGGACGCACGTGGTTCTCAGTGTCAGGATGTATACAGCCCTCTCCTACAGGACGCATCATACGATTTGCCTCTTTCGGATGCAGGTGAACCGTCAGCCCGAAGAGAGACTGTAGGTAGAGGTGGGACAAGATCTTGATGATGTCTTAGAGGATGAGGACAAGCCTGCGAACGCGGCTGGGGATTACTGTATAAGGTTCTCCTCGTTCTCCTCAATCGCAGTTTAGCAGGAAGAAGGCCAAAAAGCAGTTGGCCTTCATCAAGATGAAGCTCTCCATCTCTGCTAGGAAGGCTCTCGCTAAAGTTGATGAATGGATGAAGGAGCGTAGACAAGCGGTTAAGACCACCTTCTCTTTTCCACCAGCTCGACTTGCTTCGAAGGCGGGCATGTGGTACGAGACTGGAGAACCTCTGGGACTGGGAGTTCCTGCCTCCTCCCAGGGGGACTTCTCTGGTATTGTTGACTCTGCTAGAAGGCATGCACTTAAATCGGCGAAAGTTATGTGGTCAATGTCTGAACTTGACCACCTCGTCAAGGGGATTTTCCGAGCCTTTGAAGTCTTTAGTTTTTTGGACTGGTCTCTAGGTACTCTGGCCAGGAAAACCGAACGAATGGAGGAAACAGAAGACCTTACTAGTATCGTGGCATGCATGGACAAAGCTCTTAGGGATGGGTCTAATGAGTTGGCTTCCCTTTTTTCGGCAGGAGTTTTGAAGAAGAGGGCCCTGTTATGTTCTTTTGCTTCCAGATCAGTGACTGTTGCGTAGAAGTCTGAGCTCCTTTACGCCCCTCTCTCAGAACATCTCTTTCCTGAGTCCCTTGTCAGGGACATTACCCTTTCGCTTGCGCAAAAGGCCACTCAAGACCACCTGTTGCGCTCTGCTAGAAAGCCTTTGCCAGTCATTCTTTCGTCTCTGTAGAGAGAGGAGAGGAAATTTCAACAACCCTTTCGAGGTAGAGCTCCTTCGAGATCAGACTTCAGGGGAAGAAGGCAGGAGACGGGTGGAAGGAGGAAAAGAGGTTCATTTAGATCCTGCTCCAAGAAATGAAGTTCAAGTCCTCCAGACAGCGGTAGGAGCAAGACTGTCACTTTTTTGGCAGGCTTGGAAGAAAAGAGGGGCGGACGCCTGGTCCCTCTCGGTCATCAAGGAGGGATACAAGATCCCCCTTTTGAAGAAGCCTCCGCTTTCAAATACTCTTCTAGCCTTAGTGGCTCAGTACTCAGATGCAGTGAAACAAAGGGCCCTACTTGACCTGGTGGACCAGATGCTGGAGAAGGGAGCGATAGAACCAGTTCTGGAACTATCCTCCCCAGGTTTCTACAATCGTGTGTTTCTGGTACCCAAGAACTCGGGTGGATGGAGACTTGTTCTGGATGTCAGCTCTCTGAATGTCTTCATGGAAAAGACAAAATTTACCATGGAGACGACTCAGTCGGTGCTGGCAGCAGTACGTCCAGGGGACTGGATGGTGTCTCTGGATTTACAGAACGCTTATTTTCACGTCCCCATCCATCCGACTTCAAGGAAATTCCTGAGATTCATGATCCAGGGCAAGTGCTTCCAGTTTAAGGCCCTTTGCTTCGGCCTCAGCACTGCTCCTCAAGTCTTCACCAGAGTAATGGCGAACGTAGCAGGGTGGCTTCATCAAGAGGGGATAAGAGTATCTCTTTATCTGGACGACTGGTTGATAAGCTCGCGGTCGAAAGGAAAATATCTGGAAGACCTACAAAAGACTTTCATGATGGCTCAAGAACTGGGTCTCGTCATCAACAGGGAGAAATCTCAGACCGAGCTGAGTCAGACTATTCTTTATTTGGGGATAGTTCTGGACTCAGTTCGTTTTCGGGCTTCTCCCTCCCAAGAGAGGCAGACCAGGTGCCTCGAGAAGGTTCGAGAATTCTTGAAGAGACAGAAGTGCTCAGCGAAGGATTGGATGAGTTTGCTGGGAACACTCTCCTCGCTCGAACAGTTTGTCTCTCTGGGAAGACTGCACCTCAGACCTCTTCAACACTTCCTATCAAAGGTGTGGAACAGGAGGATTCAGGAAGACTCCTTTTCCTTCCTCATTCCAGCAGAAGTCAAGGATCATCTGATTTGGTGGCTGGATCCAGCGTTGTTAGGAGAAGGAATCTCCCTGTACAGGAAGAACCAAGACCTAGTGTTGTTCTCAGACGCTTCGGAGTCAGGATGGGGAGCAACACTAGGAAGCAAGGAGGTCTCAGGCTCTTGGGAAAAGAATCAGACCGGATGGCACATCAACAGGAAAAAGTTGATGGCCATTCTGTTAGGACTGAAGGCCTTCAAAGACTCAGTGTCAGGGAGGATAGTGGAGGTCAACTCGGACAACACCACGGCTCTAGCTTACATCAGAAAGCAAGGGGGAACTCACTCTCTGTCTCTGTTCGAAACAGCAAAGGAGCTCCTTCTATGGTCAAAGGAAAACAAAATAGAACTGTTAACAAGATTCGTGCAGGGACAGAGAAATGTAAGAGCAGACATGCTCAGCAGGAAAGGGCAAGTTCTTCCCACAGAATGGACCCTCAACCAACAGGTCTGTCAGAGTCTGTGGAAGTTATGGGGGAGACCTTTAATAGACCTCTTTGCCTCCAACCAAAACAAGAGGATCCCCAACTACTGCTCTCTAGTCCCGGACGAGGAGGCAATAGCAGTAGACGCCTTCTTGATGGATTGGACGGGGATGGACACATATGCGTTCCCTCCGTTCATGATCATCAATCTGGTCGTCAGGAAATTCGCTCTCCTCGAATCAGGAAGAATGATCCTAGTAGCTCCATTCTGGCCAACAAGAGAATGGTTCACAGAAGTGGTGGACATGTTGGTGGACTTTTCAAGAAGCCTTCCTCCAAGTCCAAAGCTTCTCAAACAGCCCCACTTCGAGAGGTATCATCAAAACCCCCTCTCTCTAAGACTGACTGCCTTCAGACTATCGAGAAGCTTGTCAGAGTGAGAGGTTTTTCTGCGCAAGCTGCAAGAGCTATTGCCAGAGCGAGGAGAGTCTCTTCACAAAGAGTCTACCAATCTAAGGGGGAAACCTTTAGAGCTTGGTGTAGGCAACACAAAGTTTCCTCAACCACTACCTCTGTGAGCCAAATAGCGGATGATTTGTTGTCCCTCAGACAGGATGCTAAACTGACCGTATCCACGATTAAAGGGTATAGGAGTATGCTCTCAGCTGTCTGTAGGCACAGAGGCTTAGATTTGTCTCAGAATAAGGACTTGCAAGACCTCGTGAAGTCTTTTGAGACAACTACAGTAAGCAGGCTTAGTTAAGGCCCCCAGCTTGGAATCTGGATGTGGTTCTGAAGTTCCTATGCACCAAGAGGTTTGAACCCATCTCACAAGCTTCTCTTAGAGATGCTACGAAGAAAACCCTCTTCCTGATGGCTCTGGCCACAGCTAAAAGGATCAGCGAGGTTCACGCTATTAAGAAACAAGTGAGCTTCAATCAGAATAGAGCAGTATGTGCGTTGTGGATTGACTTCCTCACCAAGAACGAGAATCCATAAAAACCCTGGCCGAGGACTTTTTAGGTTCCTAACCTCACTAATCTAGTGGGTCAAGAGCAGGAGAGGCTCCTCTGTCCAGTTAGAGCCCTCAGAGCGTATTTATCTCACACTAAGAATGTTAGAGGTGCATCTAATTCCTTATGGTGCTCAGTGAAAGATCTGCAAAAGCCCCTTTCAAGGAATGCATTGTCATTCTTTCTGAGGGAAACTATAAGAGAAGCTCACCTCTTGTGTGAGGAGGAGTACTTCGGCCTTTTGAAAGTAAGGGCTCACGAAGTGAGAGCTATTGCTACTTCGCTGGCATATCGTAAGAATATGTCAGTTAGGCAGATTATGGATGCAACGTTCTGGAGAAGCAACTCTGTGTTCGCCTCTCATTACCTCAGAGAGGTAAGAGTGGATTATGAAAAGTGTTACACCTTGGGCCCATACGTAGCTGCAGCTTCTGTATTAGGCAAAGGAGTTACTACCTCCCCTCAACTTTAGCTTTTGTATGCCTGTGTTTGGGTCGATGTTTTTACGGTTGTCTGAGGACTTCGACTTGTGGTACAGTACCCTCAGTCTAGCTAGATAGTTTATATCTATTCTGCAAGGTTAGGTGGTTAGTTTAAGTAAGGTTGCAGTTTTAAAAAAAAGGGCATAGGTAATTCCGAAGTCTAGTCAAGTTGTTGGTCTCACCCCGTTTGACAGACTCGATTGAGTTGTTTTCAGCATGACAGGTCCACTCCTGGCTGACACTCCTAAGGGAAAGCGACTCAAGAGGCAGGAACCTTTAAAGTCAGCTACTTTAGCAGGTAAGGAATCAAGGTGTTTTTTCTCCTACAACTTATTGTTGTTTTCCCAACGATGTTAACTGTCTGTCACCCTCCTCCAAATGTGTGAATCAGCTATATATATATAACTGCCAGGTAAGTTCTATTCATAAAAATGGAGTTTTTATGATAAAACAAATTTTTATGAATACTTACCTGGCAGTTATATATATATTTTTCAATATTAAACTTACCCGATAATCATGTAGCTGTCAACTCCGTTGCCCGACAGAATTCTATGGAGGGATACGCCAGCTATCACAATACTAGAAGGGGGTGTACTCACCAGCGCCACCTGTGGCCAGGTACTACAGTACTTCTTGTTGACACCTCCTCAATTTTTCCTCTGTCGTGCTTCCGGCAAGACGTTCTGGGATACGCTTATGATCTTGGAGTATTTTCACGGCTTTTGGTGAAGTATTTCTCTCAGATTTCGGCTGTCGCTTTACTGGAAAACTTCTATATTAGCTTAGATAGCTATTATTTAGTCCTGATTAACGGTTAACGATCTTTTTGCTTGATTTAGAATCCCCACTTGGCTAACTCTTTTGATTCAAGATGTCTGACATTTCACAAGCCCCTCCACATAGACGATGTAGGTCTTGTAATAGGCGTATTCCGAAGGCCTCGGTAGATCCTCACACCGCTTGTTCTGACTGTAGGGAAAGGCCCTGTCAGTTAGAAGATCGATGTGAGGAATGCGCCGGACTTTCGGAACTTGATTTTGTCCGATTTCTTAAGTATTCAACCAAGTTAGAGAGAGAGAGAGTTAGGAGGAGTTCTTCTCGCTCTTCACTTTTTTCCTCACCTCATGATCCCCTACCTTTTCCTCCCCCTGTAGTGGCTACCCCCGAACCTACTATTTGCCCTCAACCTGATATGTCTGTTGTTTTGCGTGCCATTCAGGCTTTAGGCGACAAAGTAGAGTCAGTGGTTAGTGATCATAAGTCTCTTATGGCCGAAGTCAAGGAACTTAAGGTCAAGAGTGCAGTGGGTGGTATTAGTGCCAGTGCTATGACGAGTGCTAGTGTCAGTGCAGTGCCAAGTGCTAGTGTCAGTGTCAGTGTGGTGCGTGAGGGTACTTCTGTGCGTGCCAGTCGTCCTCCCAGTCCGGGACCTCTTGCAAGCTCCCAAGCCCAGGGGAGAAGCAATGTCGAAGGGCAAAAGGGTTCGGCAGGCCTTGATCGGCGCACAGAAGTATCCTCGGTGGTTGCGGGCGTGTCTTCTAGAGACCGTCACTCCCACCTGCAGACGATTGAGCCCGTCTTTTACTCGTCTGCTGAGGAGTTGTCAGGCAAGAAACGTTGGACTCAGGTCTCAAGACCACTCAAGCGCAGAGTCCAGACCTCAAGAGCTCAACCTGGCTGCAGTCATTGGATCAGCTCTGACTCGCCGCAGTCATCAGTTGAGTGCACTCCTCCTAAGAGGAGTAAGGTACTGCCGCAACAGATCTCTGCTGTTAAGGCTTTACCTCAGCAGACCTTAGTGTCTGCAGACCCCAAGTTGACTCTTCTGCAGTCCATGCAGTCACAACTGGCGGTCTTGATGCGTGAGTGTCAGGCTGAGAAGGTTACACCTCCTCCTGCGATCGCTCCGCCTAACCGCAGTACTGCCTGCCAGGCGTACGATGTTGAGGCTCCTCAGGATACCTTAGCACGTTCTGAGTTGACTGTTTCCAGTGGTGTGCAGCTCCCTCCGCCTTCCTTAAGGCAACCTCAGCAATGGGAACAGGAAGCTTATTCCTTACTTCCTCCGCTTCCACTTGCAGTTCCACCAGTGAGGCAACACTCTCTTGAGGTACAACAACCTCTCCCATCCATGAGTCAGTCTCCTCAGCTCTCGCTGCAGCGACCTCAACCCTCCTCAAGGCAAGCACCTCAACACCTTAGCCTTGCGCCTCAGGAACCTCAACTCGCGAGACAATTACTGCGTTCTGCGCAGCCTCTACCTCATCGCTCACAGCTCACACCTCAGGAACCTCAACTCGTTCCTCAGGAACCTGCTACTGCGCATCCACCAACCACACAGCAAGCGCAACTCTTGAGTTCAGACACTCATGCCAGGAGTCAGCCCCCTCCACCCATGCGCCTACCTTCTGCTACTTCTTTGGATCAGCCTTTGCAGCCTGAGCCTCAGGTGTTCCCTCAACAGAGACTTGAGGAGGAAACCACAAGTGTTTTTGTTCCAGCTCGTGCTGATTCTGCTGTTCAGCATACCTTACCGATCTCTTCGCTACACTCTGGTGATGAGGTTTCTGATGATGAGGCTGCACACCTGGATCCCTCATCAGACGTGGATGAATCCAAGTCTTCTCCGCCTCCTATTGACTTTCGTAAGGTCTTGGCTCTTTTAAGAGAGGTATACCCAGACCACTTTGTCTCTGCTATCCCCCGCTCTCCGCCATCTGAGTTTTCGCTGGGCATGCAGCCAGCTAAGTCTACGTTTACTAAGCTCGTATTAGCAAGGTCCTCTAAGAGAGCGTTAAGGATTTTAGGGGAGTGGTTGCAGTCTAAGCAACAACTTGGAAAGACTTCCTTCATGTTTCCTCCGACTAAGCTCACCTCTAAAGCGGGCGTTTGGTATGCCACAGGAGAGGAACCAGGCTTGGGAGTACCTGCCTCTGCCCAGGCTGACTTCTCAAGTCTGGTAGACTCTCCTCGTAGAACAGCAATGAGGCGCTCTAAGGTTTGCTGGACCTTCTCAGACCTTGATCACTTTCTGAAAGGTGTTTTTAGAGCATTTGAGATGTTCAATTTCCTAGACTGGTGCCTGGGGGCCCTTAGCAAGAAGACCTCCCCTGCGGACAAGGACTCTGCCATGCTCTTGATGTCCTGCATGGATAAGGCCATTAGGGATGGATCTGGCGAGCTTGCTTCGATGTTTGTGTCAGGGGTTCTTAAGAAAAGGGAGCAGCTTTGTACCTTCCTTTCCTCCAGCATCACACCTTGTCAAAGGTCTCAACTCCTTTTCGCTCCGCTCTCGAAGTTCCTTTTTCCCGAAGAGCTTGTTAAGGACTTGTCTGCGGCCCTGATACAAAAGGACACCCATGATCTTGTGGCCTCATCGGCTCGAAAGACTAAGGTTGCTACCTCAGTCCCCAGGACTTATCGCACCCCAGTGGCTGATACCCCTGCCACGAGGTTTATTCCGCCCTTTCGTGGTAGAGCCCCCAGCCGAGGAAGCTCCCGTCCAGACTCTTCCAGGAGCAAGTCTAGGAAAGGTTCCAAGGCTTCTAAAGGAAAAAACTGACTCTCAACATCTCCAGACAGCAGTAGGAGCCAGACTCAAGATCTTCTGGCAAGCCTGGGAAAAGAGAGGTGCAGACGCCCAGTCTGTCAGTTGGCTGAGGGAGGGTTACAGGATACCATTCTGCCGCAAACCCCCTCTGACCACATCTCCCATCAACCTCTCTCCCAACTACAAAGAAAAGGACAAGAGGCTAGCGTTGCACCAGGAGGTGTCGCTCCTTTCACAGAAGAAGGCAGTGGTTATAGTCCGGGACCATCAATCCCCGGGCTTCTACAACCGTCTTTTTCTGGTGGCCAAGAAGACAGGAGGTTGGAGACCGGTGCTGGACGTCAGCGCACTCAATGCTTATGTCACCAAGCAGACGTTCACGATGGAGACGACGAAGTCGGTCCTAGCAGCGGTCAGGCAGGAGGACTGGATGGTCTCGTTGGACCTGAAAGATGCTTACTTTCACGTTCCTATTCATCCAGACTCCCAACCTTTCCTGAGATTCGTTTTTGGAAAGGTTGTCTACCAATTCCAAGCCCTGTGTTTTGGCCTAAGCACAGCTCCTATGGTGTTTACGCATCTGATGAGGAATATAGCAAAATTCCTCCACTTATCGGACATCAGAGCCTCCCTTTACTTAGACGACTGGCTGTTGAGAGCCTCCACGAGTCGTCGCTGTCTGGAGAATCTCAACTGGACTTTGGACTTAATCAAAGAACTGGGTCTGTTAGTCAACCTAGAAAAGTCTCAGCTCATTCCCTCCCAATCCATTGTGTACCTGGGAATGGAGATTCGGAGTCAGGATTTTCGGGCTTTTCCATCGGCCCCAAGGATAAGCCAAGCCCTAGATTGCATCATGAGCATGCTGAAGAGGAGCAGTTGCTCGGTGAGACAGTGGATGAGTCTCACAGGGACCCTTTCATCGCTGGCCCTGTTCGTCGAGCTAGGGAGACTCCACCTCCGCCCTCTTCAATTCCATCTTGCAGCTCATTGGGACAAGGGTTTGACTCTCGAAGCAGTCTCTATCCCAGTCACCAAAGAGATGAAGACCACTCTCTTGTGGTGGAAGACCAATCTCCTTCTCAAGGAGGGCCTATCGTTGGCTATTCAGACCCCCAATCTTCATCTCTTCTCGGATGCATCGGACTCGGGCTGGGGCGCGACCTTGAACGGACTGGAGTGCTCGGGAACGTGGAACGAGGAACAGGGAACGCTCCACATCAACTGCAAGGAGCTTCTAGCAGTTCACTTAGCCCTGTTGAACTTCAAGTCCCTCCTGCTAGGCAAGGTGGTGGAGGTGAACTCCGACAACACCACAGCCTTGGCTTACATCTCCAAGCAAGGAGGGACCCATTCGAGGAGCCTATACGAGATCGCAAGGGACCTCCTCATTTGGTCAAGAAGTCAAAACCTCACTTTAGTCACGAGGTTCATTCAGGGCAACATGAACGTCTCAGCAGATCGCCTAAGCAGAAGGAATCAGGTCATTCCCACGGAATGGACCCTCCACAAGAGCGTGTGCAACAGACTTTGGACCTTGTGGGGTCAGCCTACCATAGATCTGTTTGCCACCTCCATGACCAAGAGACTTCCGTTGTACTGTTCCCCAGTTCCAGACCCAGCAGCAGTTCATGTGGATGCTTTTCTGCTGAACTGGTCCCATCTCGACCTTTACGCATTTCCACCGTTCAAGATAATAAACAAAGTCCTTCAGAAGTTCATCTCGCACGAAGGGACACGGCTGACGCTGGTTGCTCCCCTTTGGCCTGCAAGAGAATGGTTCACAGAGGTACTTCAATGGCTGGTCGACGTCCCCAGGACTCTCCCTCTAAGAGTGGACCTTCTACGTCAACCTCACGTAGACAGGTTGCACCCAAACCTCCACGCTCTTCGGCTGACTGCCTTCAGACTGTCGAAAGATTCGCTAGAGCTAGAGGCTTTTCGAAGGAGGCAGCCAGTGCGATTGCCAGAGCAAGGAGGGTTTCCACTCGTAGAGTCTACCAATCTAAGTGGGAAGTCTTCCGGAGCTGGTGTAGAGCCAATGCAGTATCCTCTACCAATACCTCTGTGACCCAAATAGCTGACTTCCTATTACATCTTAGGAATGAGAGATCTCTTTCAACCCCTACGATTAAAGGGTACAGGAGTATGTTGGCTTCAGTTCTCCGCCACAGAGGTTTGGACCTTTCTTCCAACAAGGACCTTCAAGACATCCTTAAGTCTTTTGAGACTTCTAAAGAGCGTCGTCTACCCACTCCAGGCTGGAACCTAGACGTAGTCTTAAGGTTCCTTATGTCACCTAGGTTCGAACCTCTCCAGTCAGCTTCCTTCAAGGACCTTACCCTCAAGACTCTTTTTCTCGTCTGCCTTGCAACAGCGAAAAGAGTCAGTGAGGTTCATGCCTTCAGCAAGAACATTGGTTTCACGACCGAATCTGCAACATGTTCTTTACAGCTCGGGTTCTTAGCTAAGAACGAACTTCCTTCACGTCCTTGGCCTAGATCGTTTGAAATACCTAGCCTCTCCAACATGTTAGGTAACGAGCTAGAGAGAGTTCTTTGCCCTGTCAGAGCTCTCAAATTTTATCTTAATAGGTCAAAACCTATTCGAGGACAGTCAGAAGCCTTATGGTGTGCCATCAAGAAACCTTCGAGGCCCATGTCCAAGAATGGGGTTTCGTATTATATAAGGCTTCTGATTAGAGAAGCCCATTCTCATTTAAAGGAGGAAGACCTTGCTTTGCTGAAGGTAAGGACCCACGAAGTAAGAGCTGTAGCTACTTCGATGGCCTTTAATAAAAACCGTTCTCTGCAGAGCATAATGGATGCAACCTATTGGAGGAGCAAGTCAGTGTTTGCATCATTTTATCTTAAAGATGTCCAGTCTCTTTACGAGAACTGCTACACCCTGGGACCATTCGTAGCAGCGAGTGCAGTAGTAGGTGAGGGCTCAGCCACTACATTCCCTTAATCCCATAACCTTTTTTAACCTTTCTCTTGAATACTTTTATTGTTGTTTTTATGGTTGTTACGGTAGGCTAAGAAGCCTTCCGCATCCTTTTGATTTGGCGGGTGGTCAATTCATTCTTGAGAAGCGCCTGGGTTAGAGGTTGTGTAGAGGTCCTTTAGTAGGGGTTGCAGCCCTATATACTTTAGCACCTTTGAGTTGATTCAGCCTCCAAGAGGAACGCTGCGCTCAGTAAGGAAGACGAACTTAAAAAAGAGGCAGAGTAACGGTTCAAGTCGACTTCCTTACCAGGTACTTATTATTTCATTGTTATTTGAGATAACTGTTATATGAAATAGGGATACTTGCTATCCTTTAATCTTGTACACTGGTTTTCACCCACCCCCCTGGGTGTGAATCAGCTACATGATTATCGGGTAAGTTTAATATTGAAAAATGTTATTTTTATTAGTAAAATAAATTTTTGAATATACTTACCCGATAATCATGATTTAATTGACCCTCCCTTCCTCCCCATAGAGAACCAGTGGACCGAGGAAAAATTGAGGAGGTGTCAACAAGAAGTACTGTAGTACCTGGCCACAGGTGGCGCTGGTGAGTACACCCCCTTCTAGTATTGTGATAGCTGGCGTATCCCTCCATAGAATTCTGTCGGGCAACGGAGTTGACAGCTACATGATTATCGGGTAAGTATATTCAAAAATTTATTTTACTAATAAAAAAGGGATTTTGACGAAGGAAAAATCTATTTCTGGGGAGAGACCTGTGGCGCCCGGTGAAAAGAGTCCTTCTTATATACCTTTTCTGATAAAACCTTCCAATTATACCAGAGAAAGATAAAAGCATGGAATGCTGAGGTTACAACCCTCGCGCGAGCACCTTTAGGGTGTCGTGTATAAAGCAAAGGCGCGTGAAATCCACTATTCACAGGTTGTCTTCCATTTAGTTAATTCCTTCGTCAAAGGGATGGGCCGATACAAAGGCCCTTGCCAACCACCAGCGCCACACCACCCACGCCACGACGCGAGCGCCATCTGAACAACATCCTTCTGTATTGGCCATGATGGCTTGGAAAGGAAAGGGTGGGATTGTGTAAAATAAAGGGGAAGGGTTTCACCGGGCGCCACAGGTCTCTCCCCAGAAATAGATTTTTCCTTCGTCAAAATCCCTTTTCTGGGTCGATCTGTGGCGCCGGGTGAAAATGTACCAGAGAATGCCTTCCAAGCCCAACAATAACTAATTTAATGAGGGGAGAGAAACAACACCATGTAAAGAAAACCATAAATAATTAAGGTAAACAAACATGATAACAGGGAATCCTCCGAGTATCAGAGGAAACATGCTACAAAACTGACATGGCTAAGAATATCCCAACCCTGTAACAACGGTAATCAATAATAGTTACAAACATAACCTAATATGTAATAAACTTAGGGCTAACGAACTACCAAGGAAGCGGCGTCGTGGTGCGAGTGGCGGGTAGGAGGGAGAAGAAAAGAGATGGATGAAAGGAAGAACAAAAGATCACTGGGGAGAGATACGGCTCCCAGCTGCAACTGTTGGGTATTTAAGAGCCTGTAAGTTCATTAGATAGTGGCGTTTGAAGACCATAGGAGATTCCCAACCCGTGAACTTTATAAGGTCATCAAAGTCCATCTTCTGGGGGAAATGATCCCGGATTGGCTTGTCAAACGAAGTATAGGATCTATAGCCTAATACCACGTATGGGAATGGTACCTCCTTGTTCCCTGATAAACAAGGGGCCAGACGATCGGGTAGCAGTCGTGGCTAAAAAGGCCCTGAGAGTGGTGACCGGACATAGAAAAGTATCTTGGAGAAGAGGAATAACTTTCCAAGGGGACCACCTATTTTGGGGGTTAACGGCCGAATCATATTGGCGAATTGTCGAGTCCCTTTTGACTGATTCGATGAAGAAATCGTTTTCCGGTTCAATGTTCGAGTCTCTACGAGCTGCCAACTTCCTGTAGTCCACAAAGTTAGGGTTTTGGACATCCTTGAGTAATCCGACACAGTGAGTTTGGAATACTCGGGTCAGTTTGAGGAACGGAATCCGGATGGGACGGAGTTTCTACTCGAGGAGGAGAGGAAACCAACTGTTCTTGGGCAGTGAGGTGGTACTAAAACCACTGCGCCCCGGAAGGAGCGCAGTCGGTGTTAAAGTTTTTAGAAGATTCACTGGGAGAGATAGGGAAATCTTCCTCTAATGGTTCCAATCCCGGGGTAATGCGTCCATGGCATGAGCCCGAGGGTCCAGGATTGGGGTCACATAACAAGGTAGTTTGTGATTGATCTGAGATGTGAATAGATCTACCTGGATGCCTGGAACGAACCTGAGTATCCACCGGAGTGAAATTCTGACTCCAGGGAACTCGTCCTGGATAGTGAGCCCGTTCTCACACCCTGGCCTCCCGCTAGGTGAGGTGCTGACAGGAACCAGTTCTTTTCTGTTGCCCAGGCGAAGAAAGTGACCAGGACCTGATTCAGGTTGGGTGACTTGGATCCTCCCCTGTTTCCGTAGTGTACCTCGTCTGTGCTGTCTGACACTACTCTGATGTGGGTCGACCTCGGAGGAGTCTCTCTCTTCAAGGTCAAGAACACCGCCATGGCTTCGAGAACATTGATATGGGACTGTTTCATGGCTAGTGACCAAGAACCTGAAACATCTGATGTTCGGAGAAATCCCCCCATCCACTTAGAGACACGGCTGAATGGAATGTCACTTGTGGAGGTGGGAATTGTAGAGGAACCGCTTTGGAGAGGTCCTTCGGTTCGGACCATGGGCGTAGTCTCATTTTCCCGACAGAGGGGATCTACGAGACCTTGTCTTCTTATAGGTACTGTAGCTCTCTTTCTCCAAAATCGATTGATGTCTTGAGTTTGGCTTTTATTAGGAGATCTGTTACTGAAGTGAATTGGGAAAGGCCGAGGATACTTTCTAGGCTCTTTGGACACCTGTTTGTGCTTGAGAAATCCTTGATCTTGGAACCTATTCCTCTTACTTTTGGAAGGGAGAGACAACGTGTGCTTCGAAAGGTCCCACTGAATGGCTAACCATTCTAAGTGGCCTGATGGTTGCAGGCGAGACTTATGGAGATTGACCCGAAATCACAGGTTGTCGAGCGATCGAAGAAATTCCTTCGTAGCTCTGTTACCTTCTATGGCCGGCCGGGCCCAAATGAGCCAACCGGCCAGATAAGCAATGATCTGTATCTCTTGGTTCCTGAGTTGTTCTAACACTGCCTCTCCCAGTTTCGTGAATATCCTGGGATCAATGTTGAGGCCGAAGGGCATGTCTTGAACACAAAGGCTTTCCTGCTTAGGTGGAAACCCAGATAAGAAGAGAAGTTTCGAGCTATAGGCGCAAGCTAATAGCGGTCGGTAAGATCGACAGAGGTGGTGACGGTCCCACGGGGAAGTAAGGTCCATACCTAAGAGGTAGTCGTTTGATTGCTTTTTCTTGAGTAACCCTGTGGTGTACTCTTTCAGGACGGGAGTGTATTTCTGGGAGAAGGTCACTGGCGGAGGAGGAGGACCTTGAGGCCATTTTCATCTCAAACCGTTAGAGACTATGCTATGATCCCACAGACCGAGTCCAATGGTCACGAAAGTGGTAAAGTCTTCCCTCTACCAGGACCACCGCGTTGTGAGGGAGTGAATCTAGGTCCTTCCCTTCTCCGAGCCCCCTTTTTCCTAGGTCCGCTTTGATGTCGGGACTGTCTTCTACTCCTGTAGCTTCCTCTCTGGTGTCCATGAAAGGAGCCTGAGGGTTTGGATCTAGGGCTGCATGCAGGCAAAACATCCCAACGGAGTTGGGCTGTGTACCTGGGGAATCAGTGAGGTAGACCACCTGATGATGGGGGGTCAGATACAAAATCGTCGAACCAGAGGAAGGCTGTGATGACGAGTGGGAAACCGACTATCAATTCCTGTCTGATAGAGGTCTCAGACAGAACGTACTTCCCACAACTGACCCGATCAGACCAACAAACGTGTAGGTCGAACTGGAAGGGCAGAGCCTGGAATTATCGTACCCCCCAGGCTGACAACATCCTGGTCCAGACAGATCGGGCCTGCCCTTTAGGAAATAATACCGTTACCTTCGGTACCTTGTCTAATCTAACCAAGGCAATCTCTTTCAATCGAACGAATCCGTTGAATGGGAATTCTAGTACCTGGGAGTAAAATCTAGGTCCCCCAGAGGGAGGACGTCTATGCCCTCCAGATTTATGGTACCACCTATATCCGAGTTCCTGAACGGCACTGACTCACCACCATACCTTAGAGCTCGTCATAGCCCCTTGGATTTCCTTAGTATGTGTTGCTTTTAGCCGTCACCGTTTATGCAGGGTAACATGAACATTAGGATCCTTTAATGGTCCTAGGTCGGTGACGTAGGTAATTGCAAAGCTGAAGGCTCAAAACTCATCCCCACATACCTGCCCGTCCATGGGGTCGTTGTCCAACCTTAGAGAGGACACTCCGAGGAGATAGGGACCTCTAGATGGAGCATTCCTTCCCAACTTCGATACCCAAGGGTGGAGAGCCTCTCTTTGCAGGCCAGAGAGAATCATCATCATCCTGATGGGAACCATGCAGGCGAACCTTCTGTAACACAAAGGGGACATAAGTCTGGATGTTCCTTGAACTTTGGTTAGCGATCCCATTCACAGGCTGGGATCAGCTGTATACTCTTAAAAAGCCATTTTAATGACAAGTTATTTAATGTATTATCTTCTGGGGTATAGTGCGACACTTGTATTCATGAAATGTGACACTGTTGGCGCATTCGCCACTGGGTGGAAATTTATTTCTATATGAACACTATGTTGTATGGATATTTATCCATATCTAGACATAGTTAGAATTGACTATGCATAAATATAGGCATAATTAATGTATTTCTATTTGAACACTATGTTGTATGGATATTTAGCCATATTTAGACAGTTAGGATTGAATATGCATAAATATAGGCATAATTAATTTAATTCTATTTGAACACGATGTTGTATGGATATTTATCCATATTTATACATAGTTAGAATTAAATTCATGCATAAATATAGGCATAATTAATTTAATTCTATTTGAACACGATGTTGTATGGATATTTATCCATATTTATACATAGTTAGAATTAAATACATGCATAAATATAGGCATAATTAATTTAATTCTATTTGAACACGATGTTGTATGGATATTTATCCATATTTATACATAGTTAGAATTAAATACATGCATAAATATAGGCATAGTTACGTTCATAAATAATTTTTTTTTTTTTTTTTTTTTTTTTTTTTTTTTTTTTTTTTTTTTTTTTTTTTTTTTTTTTTTTTTTTACAGGTAAAACAAAAGATTGGCCACCCGTGGTCTGAGTGATCTCCGACAACCATCCCCGGTACAAACAAAGGTCCGTCATAGTGACAACGTGAACCAGAGGAAATCTAATATTAACCTCAATGCTGATCGCCTGTACGATATCCGGTTAAGCCGGAGATTCGATGAAAAAGAATCGTAATGACGATATTGTGATAATTCATGAAAAAGGGTTCATACCCTGATTCTGAGCGTCTGATTGATCTCAGTTTGTACCGGAGAACCAGTGACAAAGGTCCGGCAACGTGAAAACGTGATCCTCATCGGTACGATAACATTCTCTAAAACTGAATGTCTGTGTTATCTCCAGTGAAGCCGGATATTCGATGAAAAAGGGACCGTAATAATGAAACTGTGAAATCCTCATCGGTATCACATTGTTAACTCCGGTTCTGGACGTCTGCTTGATCTCTGTTTGTATGGGAGATCCGGTAGCAAAGGCTAGCCCCCGTGAGATCGTGACCGTCACCGGTACGATACCATTAACCTCAATGAATGTTTGAGTTATCTCCAGCGTAGCCGGAGATTCGATGAAAAAAGGGGCCGGAAAGGTGTAATTGAGATCAAACATGACAAAGGTTCGTGTGCAAAAAGGTCTCAGCCGGAGTCTGAGTGCCGGATTTCACCGTTGCACTCCAAATATCTGACTAGTTCTCACCCAATGAGTATCCATTATAGCGGCGTATAACTCAAGGCGGAGCTAAACATAACTCAAGGCGGAGCTAAGGGTGTCGGTATAAATCGAACCCTATTAATGACTCATACACCAACGTTCCTACTAATAGTGTTAGCTATATTAACAGTAACCACATCAATAAAACGTGTATAACATTAAACGTACTATCATCAACTCTGATAATAAGAGGAGGCCTGAATAACTCGTGAACGTATAAAAACGGAGAACGGGAAAATCACCTCCCTTACTCGAGCTAATAAACGAGCACCTTATGTTCTCCTCTCAAGGTTACATAATAAAAGCTAACATCACACAATAATATAAGGAAAGTAAAATAAAACTGATTGTTTTTATTTTATTTTTATTTTTTATTTTTCCTTTTTCTTTTTCATTTTTAGTCATTGTAATAACCAAAAACGAAGAATAACATTTTAAGGCCCACCCACCTCCCCGCAGGAGACAGGTCGGGCAAAGATGATCTGAGGAACAGAAAACGGGAATGATTCCAAGTAACACCCTGTAAGGGTTGTTAACCATCTAACCGCACAATCACCACACGTCGGTTGCCTTGAGTTTTGAAAAATTCTGCTGGACGTCAGAGACTAAGCTATATATATATATAACTGCCTGGTAAGTATTCATAAAACTTTGTTTTTAAATATTTAACTTAGCCGGTGAATATATAATAGCTGCTGCTCCAGCGGCTCGACAGAAAACACACACAAAAACTCGCGAGCGATCGCTATGAAGGTTGCGGGTGTGCCCACCAGCGCCAACTATCGGCCAGATACCGCATATACATGTAAACAGACCCAATTTTTTCTCTGTCGGCCTTAACGACAAGACGTATCAATACTCGCTGTATAACCTGGAGTTTTCTCAACATATTTGGTGAAGTACTTCCTTTTGGTTTGAGCTTTCGCAGTGCAGGTGTTTTATCTTCAACTTAAATCTTGAACTCGTTTTTGGATAGATTTAATTTTTGATGACTTTGGATTGTTTTTTGGACTTTCTTTGACTTTTAAATGGCCGACCCTTCCCTTAGTACGGAAGTGTGTTTTAGGCTTTTAGCAATTATCTTATTACGTTATAAATTAATTATAGATTTTCCTCTATATATTTTATATCTCAATCGCCTTTATTAGGCCTCTTCGATTAGCTTTCCATTTATAATAAACATCAAGATAAATTTTAATGATTTGTTTATATGCGACCTTTCCTGAGAGTAGGCGGTCCTAACTTGGAAACCGAAGTTAAACAACGTTGAGCCCTTTCAATCGTAAATAACTTTTACAGAGCAAATGATTTAAAACTTATTAAATGAATATTATTTAGTAGATATTTTATGAAAGATTTTCTTTGAATAGTCTTCGTACTGTTTCAAAGATGAACTAACGTTTAGTTTATTTATGCTACGCAGTTTGCGCTCTATCGTTACGATAGAGAGAGAGAGTATCACGGTTTCACTTTGCAGAAAGAGTAAATCGATTCTGACGTTTTGTTCATTCTTCTTTCAAAGCTTAAATGTTTTAAATACTATTTTAAAGGAACTTTTTAATTGAAAAACCTTTCAGTTTTTTCCTTTGGTCAAATAACCTGTTTATTGACGAAAGGTAAGTGGGCTCTTCTCTTCGGTGCGAAATCAAGAGAGAGAGAGAGAGAGAGATAGAGACGGAGAGAGAGAGAGGAGAGAGAACGTTCCGATCTTTATTCTCGTCCCAAGCGAGTAACGTTGTTCTCGAGTCAGTTTTTTTTTTTTTTTACTCTCGTCCCTAGTCTCTGTACGGGGAGAAAGGATAAAACGTTTTTAGTTTTTATTCTCGTCCCAAGGCACTGTACGGTGAGAGATTGAAAACGTAGTTTTGAATGAACTAGTGTTTAGTCTCCTTCCCAGCCACTGATCTTTTTATCTTAAAATATGTTTACTGTTTTTTGCTTGTATTAATGTGCTTACATTATACGACTGATTTCGCAATTATAACCTTTTGATGAGGGTAGAATTGCGTGCTTCAGGTAGAAATCAGTTTTATTCATACCTAATGTGAATTGTTAAAAAATTCGATTTCAGTGAAATAAGTGCAAAACAGAAAACCGTAGTGATAAAGTGATAATTGCGCAAAGTGTTATCAGTGTTGCGACCGAGGGTTCGTCTGTTCGTGCCTGTCATTCGCCTAGTCCGAGACCTCTTGCAAGCTCCCAAGCCCAGGGGAGAAGTAATGTCGTACGACTTATGGGTTCGAGAGGACTTGATCAGCGAACAGACGTTCCCTCTATGGTTTCAGGCGTGTCTCATCAACACCGCCCCTACCATAAGACGAGCGAGACGATTTTCTCCTCGTCATCCGAAGGCTTTTCGCATAAGAAACCGTGGAACAAGGTTTCGAGGTCCTTTAAGCGAAAGTCAGTCCTTTCAGGACAGGTCCAGCGTCCTGGTTTTAACTATTAGGACAGCTCTTACCCTATGCAGTCATCGGAAGACTGCTCGCCGCCTAAACAAAAGCGTAACACAGGCTCCGATAGTCTTTTCGTAGGCAAGGTTTTGCAGTCACAGACGTTACCCTCGTCTCTTACCGCAACCATTCCCGTTGATCCTAAATGGGTTGTACGGCAAGACATGCAGAATAAGCTTGCCTCTCTTATGGAGGACTATTCTGCTGAGCAGGTTCACGATGATCCTCGCCGCTTAGCTGATCGAGATCCTGGCCGTCAGCCGCCCAAACGAACCTTTGCTCGTCCTGTTGACGTTGACGTTACAAAGTCACGTCAGTCACGTTTTGTAGAGCCTCACTCGATGCAGTCCAGTGTTGACTTTCAGCCGCTTGTGGACGTTCAGCCGCTGCCGCATGCTCTTGTTGACGTTCAGGACGTTCGCCAACCAGCGAAGTTGACTTGTTTTGACGTTGAGCGTCAAGCACCGCAGTCAAGAGTTGTTTTGACTGCTCAGTCTAGGCAGTCAAGGCAGTCTCGAGTTGACGTCGAGCGTCCTCCTGCACCTGTTGGTTGTTGCTGTTCAGTCCTTTAAGCAGTTACATGACATAGCGTCCTTGACTGCTACTGTTGCTCCTTTGCGTGTGGACTCTGCTTGTCAAGCATTGCCACCACGGCAGGTCTCTCCCTTGCTTGAGACTCGGCTATTGTCGGACAAGCTTCCTTCAGATGAGGAAGTTGCTGTTCCCCCTCCTACTGATATTCCCTTGAGGACTCTGTCAGACGGAGAGGAGCCTAAAGCTGCTCAGCCCTCTATGGACTTTAAATAAATCATGCTGATTTTTAAGGATCTTTGTCCGGATCTTTTTGTAACTGCTGCTCCTCGTTCGCCTAAACGTCAGAGTTTACACTAGGCCTAGCTACTTCGAAGCCGTTGTTTTATAAGCTAGTGCTCTCTCGCTCTTCTAAGAGAGCTTATACGTTTTCTAGGCGACTGGTTTATCACCAGGAGGAGTTTGGGGGAGACAGCCTTTGCTTTCCCTACTTTTAAGCTGGCTTATAGAGCGAGAGTCTGATATGACACGGGAGAAGTTCTCGGCTTGGGAGTTCCTGCCTCTGCCCAGATAGACTTCTCAAACCTCATAGACTCTCCCTGGCGCCTGGCCATGAGACGCTCCAAGATTTAATGGTCGACTTCAGAGCTAGACCATCTCCTGTTAGGAGTTTTTTCGAGCGTTTGAAGTTTTGCTGTACAATTATGTCATGCATAAACAAGGCTTTCAGGGATGGCTCCAATGATCTGACAGCCACGTTCTCTGCAGGAACAAGTCCCTCAGGGATGGCTCCAATGATCTGGCAGCCATGTTCACTGCAGGAGTACGTAAGAGGCAAGTGCGCTCAATGTGTTCATTGTCAAGACAAACTTCACGATGAAGTCTACCAGGCTGTCTTGACAGCATTAATGGAAGGCGACTGGATGGTCTCTCTCGACCTTCAGGAGGCATACTTCCACATTCCTATACACCCGGATTCCCAACCGTTTCTGAGGTTTGTTTACAGGAATGTGGGGTACCAGTTTCGAGCCCTGTGCTTTGGCCTCAGTCCTGCTCCTCTCGTGTTTACGAGGCTCATGAGGAATGTGGCAAAATCCCTCCATCTATCGGGGATCTGAGCCTCCCTGTACTTGGACGACTGGCTTCTCAGAGCATCGTCCAGTCTTCGCTGTCTGCAGGATCTACATTGGACGTTGAGTCTGGCCAGGGAGTTGGGACTTTTGGTCAACCTAAAAGTCCCAACTGATCCCATCCCAGATTATTCTATATTTGGGGATGGAGATTCGCAGTCCAGTTTTTTTCGGGCTTTTCCGTCTGCCACCGAATAGAACAAGCCCTGCTCGAAGTCCAACTAATGCTGAAAAGAAAACGTTTGTTCAGTCAGGAGTTGGAACAGTCTCGTAGGGACTCTCTCATCCCTGGAGCAGTTTGTCTCACTAGGGAGACTACACCTTCTGCCTCTCCGGTTCCATCTAGCCTCTCACTGGAACTAGGACAAGACGTTAGAGACGGTATCATTCCCAGTCTCCGAACCAGTAAAGGCATGCCTGAAATGGTGGGACAGCAATATCAGTCTGAGAGAGGGACTATCCCTAGCAGTCAAGAACCCAAACCACGTGTTGTTCTCAGACGCGTCGGATTTGGGTTGGGGTGCGACCCTGGACGGTCGGGAATGCTCGGGTCTGTGGACCTCAAGTCAGAAGAGCATGCACATCAACGGCAAGGAGCTATTAGCAGTCCACTTGGCCTTGATGATATTCGAAAGCTTCTTCGAAACTAAGTGGTAGAGGTCAACTCAGACAACACCACAGCTTTGGCGTACATCTCCAAGCAAGGAGGCACACACTCCTTCACGCTGCTCGAGATCGCAAGGGACCTTCTCTTATGGTCAAGAAATCGAGGCATCTCCCTGTTGACGAGATTCATCCAGGGGGACTTGAACGTCTTGGCAGACTGTCTCAGTCGGAGGGGTCAGGTGATACCCACGGAATGGACCCTCCACAAGGACGTGGGCAAGAGTCTTTGGGCTACTTGGGGTCAACCCACCATAGACCTCTTTGCCTCCTCGTTGACCAAAAGGTTACCAATCTATTGCTCTCCAGTCCTAGATACAGAAGCAATCCACATAGACGCGTTTCTACTGGATTGGTCTCTTCTGGACTTATATGCATTCCCACCATTCAAGATAGTCAACAAGGTACTGCAGAAGTTCGCCTCTCACGAAGGGACAAGGTTGACGTTGGTTGCTACCCTCTGGCCCGCGAGAGAGTGGTTCACCGAGGTACTTCAATGGCTGGTAGACTTTCCAAGAAGTCTTCCTCTAAGGGTAGATCTGTTACGTCAGCCCCACGTAAAGAATGTCCATCAAAGCCTCCCCGCTCTTCGTCTGACTTCCTTCAGACTATCGAAAGACTCTCAAGAGCTCGAGGCTTTTCGAAGGAGGCAGCCAGTGCGATTGCAAGAGCGAGGAGAGCTTCTACCATTAGAGTATACCAGTCGAAGTGGGAAGTCTTTCGAGACTGGTGCAAGTCAGCATCTGTGTCCTCGTCCAGTACCTCTGTAGCCCAAATCGCAGATTTTCTTTTACATCTGAGAAAGGTTCGCTCCCTTTCAGCTCCCACGATTAAGGGCTACAGGAGCATGTTGGCTTCGGTTTTTCGACATAGAGGCTTAGATCTTTCCAACAATAAAGATCTCCAAGATCTCCTTAAGTCTTTCGAGACCTCTAAGGAACGTCGTTTGGCAACTCCTGGATGGAACTTAGACGTGGTCCTAAGGTTCCTCATGTCAGACAGGTTTGAGCCATTACATTCAGCCTCCCTGAAGGATCTCACCCTCAAGACACTTTTCCTAGTGTGCTTGGCTTCGGCTAAAAGGGTCAGTGAACTTCATGCCTTCAGTAAGAACATCGGCTTTTCTACAGAAAAAGCCACTTGTTCACTTCAACTTGGTTTCCTGGCCAAAAATGAACTGCCTTCTCGTCCTTGGCCTAAATCTTTTGATATTCCTTGCTTATCAGAGATCGTAGGCAACGAACTGGAAAGAGTATTATGTCCTGTTAGAGCTCTTAAGTTCTATTTAGCTCGTACTAAGTCATTACGAGGTAAATCTGAGGCATTATGGTGCTCAGTTAAGAAACCATCATTGCCTATGTCAAAGAATGCTTTGTCATATTTTATCAGATTTTTAATACGAGAAGCTCATTCTCACTTGAATGAGAAAGACCGATGTTTGCTTAAGGTTAAGACGCACGAAGTTAGAGCTATAGCAACCTCCGTGGCCTTCAAGCAAAATAAATCTCTGCAAAGTATTATGGACGCGACTTTTTGGAGAAGCAAGTCGGTGTTCGCGTCATTTTACTTAAAAGATTTCCAGACTCTTTACGAGGACTGCTACACACTGGGTCCATTCGTTGCAGCGAGTGCAGTAGTGGGTGAGGGTTCTACCACTACATTACCCTAATTCCAATATCCTTTTTAATCTGTCTCTTGAAATGTTTTTAATATTGTTTTTTGGGTTGTACGGAAGGCTAAGAAGCCTTTCGCATCCTGGTTGATTTGGCGGGTGGTCAAAGTCATTTCTTGAGAGCGCCCAGATTAGGGGTTTGATGAGGTCCTGTTGTATGGGTTGCAGCCCTTAATACTTCAGCTCCTGGGAATCTTTCAGCATCCTAAGAGGATCGCTGGGCTTCGTGAGGAAGACAGACTAATAAGGCAGAGTAATCGTCTAAGTCAACTTCCTTACCAGGTACCTTTATATATTTGGGTTTTGTTATGATATAACTGTCAAAAACTCTAAGCATATACGCTGTAAACTTAATTAACTCTGGTCTCTACCCACCACCATGGGTGTGAATCAGCTATTATATATTCACCGGCTAAGTTAAATATTTAAAAATGATATTTTAATTATAAAATAAATTTTTGAATATAGTACTTACCCGGTGAATATATAAATTAAAGGCCCCCCCTTCCTCCCCGATAGAGACCCAGCGGGATGAGAAGAATTGGGTCTGTTTACATGTATATGCGGTATCTGGCCGATAGTTGGCGCTAGTGGGCACACCCGCAACCTTCATAGCGATCGCTCACGAGTTTTTGTGTTTTTCTGTCGAGCCGCCGGAGGCTCAGCTATTATATATTCACCGGGTAAGTATATTCAAAAATTTATTTTATAATTAAAATATCATATTTCAGATGGACGAATGGTCAAAAGATGACCTCATTCGCGAACTAAAGAAAAAGGAGGAAGAGAATGAAATTTTGAGACAAAGGTTACAAAAGTATGAAGACTCAAGCATAGAGTCCATACAGGCTAATAAAGTAAAGGATTTAAATGACTTCTCCCTCATTCCTAAAGATGTTTCTAAACTGAGCCACGAAGAAGTTGCGAGGTATTCAAGACAATTGATATTACCCGAACTGGGACCCAACGGACAAAAGAAATTGGCTGGTGCTTCGGCACTAATTGTAGGATGTGGTGGCTTAGGATGTCCAGCGGCAATATATTTAGGTGCAGCAGGTATAGGTCGTCTAGGTCTTATCGACTATGATACCGTCGAGTTGAGTAATTTGCACCGCCAAATATTACACACTGAAGCGAGAATAGGAGTATCCAAGTCTGTCTCAATTGCTTCGTCTGTAAAAGCACTTAATAACAATGTCGAGATTACTCCTTTTGATGTCTTGCTAAATAGTGAAACAGCATTGCAAATCATTTCAAAGTTTGATGTAGTGTTGGACTGCACTGATAATGTTGCCACACGATACTTGCTGAATGATGCATGTGTGATAGCTAACAAGCCATTGGTGTCCGGGTCTGCTCTTCGGTATGAGGGGCAGCTAACGATTTATCACTTTAATGGCGGTCCCTGTTTTCGCTGCATTCACCCAAAGCCTCCTCCACCAGAAACTGTAACCAACTGTTCGGATGGAGGTGTTGTTGGAGTTGTACCTGGAGTTATTGGATGTTTACAGGCTCTTGAAACCATCAAGATCATCACTGGAATGGGTGAAACTTTGTCTCAGAGACTGCTGCTCTTTGACGGCTTAGAGGGGATGTTTCGAACCGTCAAACTACGTGGTCATAAGACTTCCTGCGATGTGTGCGGCGATAATCCAACCATTACTCAACTGATAGACTATGAACAGTTCTGTGGATCCAGGGCATCAGATAAAGACAAAGGCCTTCATTTGCTTGAAAAAGATGAGAGAGTTAGTGTTAAAGCATACAAAGATTTGCTTATTGAAGGCACTCCACACTTACTAATTGATGTTAGGTTACCAGTTGAACAAGATATTTGCAAACTTCCAAATTCAGTGAACATTCCTTTGAAGGAGTTGAAAAAGCCAGAAAGCATTGCTGTTATCGAAAACAAGTTATCATCCCTTGACACGGAGAAAATTTATTGCCTGTGTCGAAGAGGTAATGACTCACAGTTAGCTGTGTCATATTTGCAGTCAGTCCTACCCAGAGACTGTGTTATCAAAGATATTGTTGGGGGTTTGACAGCTTGGGCACAAAAAATAGATCCTACATACCCAATTTATTGAATGTCAAATGATTTTATATTATATAATTTAGTTTTATATTAATTGTTTTATCAGAATATTTAATCTAAGCAGTGTATTTTGTACATTAATGAAATTAATTACATGGAATTAAAGTACAGTATCACATCATGTGATGTTTCATTAACTTTACTAACATTTCATATAATTTTAAATGGGTTCCCGAAATAATTTTAAATGGGTTCAGTTTGGGTATGACTCATTACACTGAGGTTTAAGGCTACAGCCTTCTAAATTCTTTTGACTGTGTATATGGTACATCCAGTAAAATTATTGTAATACTTGTAGTACAGCATCTTCATAGTATAGTATGAGAGAAGTATTAATGAATATTAGTGTAGTGTTTATTTCTACAGGATTGTATATTGTTCTTAGATCTGTTGGATGAAATTTGAGTTTGATTTAGCCATGAATGCCCATCTCTTTCCTTTCCTTATTAAATAAAAGTTGTTGGTTTTGATAAACAAGTTCTGTAAACAATGCATTGTATGACAGCGTTCAAATCATTGTTCTCGTGTATCTTTACCTTGATGCAGTCCATAATTTTTCAGGTTAATAATTTGTCCATATCCAAACATAATTTTTTTAGTGGGCTGTGCCATATGCATTAGGTTGAATCTTATTGATCCTGTATCCATATTTTGTAGTTTTTTATATTAACCCTTTTACCCCCAAAGGACGTACTGGTACGTTTCACAAAACTCATCCCTTTACCCCCACGGACGTACCGGTACGTCCTTGCAAAAAAATGCTGTAAAAAATTTTTTTTTCATATTTTTGATATTTTTTTTAATAAATTCAGGCATTTTCCAAGAGAATGAGACCAACCTGACCTCTCTATGACAAAAATTAAGGCTGTTAGAGCAATTTAAAAAAAATATACTGCAAAATGTGCTGGGGAAAAAATAACCCCTTGGGGGTTAAGGGTTGGAAATTTCCAAAGAGCCTGGGGGTAAAAGGGTTAAGGTTCTATCTTATTTAGAGCATTATTAGTGCTTTGGTATTGCTATATTCCCTTATATTTGTTGGCCTTATAGACTACCAAAAGAGCTTCAATTGGATCTTTTAAAGACTGTCTCTTTAATCTTAATGGACCCCACCACTGGTGATGATTCTGTAGGACTACAGTGTATGCTGGTCTTACGATCATTTAAGCCTTAGTGTTGGCATCACCAGCTAAACATATTTAGCCTGCATTTTAACTTTTCCATTTTTTCTGGTCAGTAGTTTTTCTTTTACTCTCCTTCACCTATGGACTGTTTGATACAATACTGGAAACTTTGGCTTGGACATTTTCATGCTAAACCCATCATTATTATATTTCAGAATAGTGTTGCCTATGAGAATGCATGTAGCAATGAACTTTCAGTGAAACACATACCTATATACCTTTAGGGTTAATATGTAAATGATATCATAGTATAAGTGGGCGATATTGTTTCTCTCATCTAATTATAATTGAAGTACATTAATAAATACTTAAGTTAGATTAATTTTAATTCTAATTTAGATTTTTCTCACACTGACTGGCCATTTCATTTACTAATCACCTATTGATTATTCATCATGGGTTTAGATCTGAATACTTTTAACCCCAATTCCTTGCTTATGTATGCAAACATAAGCAACAAATAATTGATGGCATTTTTAATTACGTATAATGCTGTTCTCAAATATCAAAGTGATTACTTTCTGTTTGGCTCAAGAAAATATTCTGAAAATACAGTACTGTACAGTACTACAAACTTAAGAAAATAGTCTGAAAATACAGTACTGTACAGTACTACTAACTTAAGAAAATAGTCTAAAAATACAGTACTGTACAGTACTACTAACTTAAGAAAATAGTCTGAAAATACAGTACTGTACAGTACTACTAACTTAAGAAAATAGTCTGAAAATACAGTACTATACAGTACTACTAACTTAAGAAAATAATCTGAAAATACAGTACGAAAATGCAGTATTATAGAGTATTATAATTTCTTATAAAAAATAATGCTTGATTTATGAAATTTAGGTCATGGTACTATAACAGGGAAGCAATTCAGTGCATGATGAAGAATGGAATAATAATCAATGTTGACCTTAAACTGTTTAATATAAAAGTAAAAATGGTTGATATATATATTTTAAAAGAAATCTCTCGCAAGACAAAAAATGTTAATACTGTAGTTAGACTGAACCGTTAGACTGCAAACTCGTCCTCCTTGATGAGCGCCTCAAAGGGGTTTGTGTTGTTGGCTTTGCCTTTGGGGTTTTCTTCGGTTTAGCTTCTGTTTTGACGTCACTTACGCCGTTATTTTTCTGGCTTTTTGCTTTCGGCTCTTTCTTTTTGGAGTTGGATTTGTTAGATTTTTGTGATGCTGCTTTGTCCTTATTTTTAGCCGGTTCCTTCTTTGCCTGATCTTTTTTAACGCTAGTTTTCTTCTTATTGGGAGAGCTCTCGTCTGCGTCGCCAGTATCAGTTTTACGTTTTTTGTTGCCACCTCTTCGCGAAGAACCTGTAAAATAAGGGGAAAAATGCACTAGCATCTTATTGGGAGAGCTCTCGTCTGCGTCGCCAGCATCAGTCTTATGTTTTTTGTCGCCAGCTCTTCGCAAAGAAGAACCTGTAAAATAAGGGGAAAAATGCACTAGCATCTTATTGGGAGAGCTCTCGTCTTCGTCGCCAGCATCAGTTTTACGTTTTTCGTCGCCACCTCTTCGCGAAGAGGAACCTGTAAAATACGGAAAAAAATATACTTACATAACTAATAATAATATCACTGTGAATTCACATTTCCTGCACAATACAATAGTTTATATTGTTGTTTCAAGATTTGATGTATAACACAAGCAGTCAATATGTAAACTATTCTTAATCTTCGCAAGAATGACTCTTAACCCTTTTACCCCCAAAGGACGTACTGGTACGTTTCACAAAAGCCATCCCTTTACCCCCATGGACGTACCGGTACGTCCTTGCAAAAAAATGCTATAAAAATTAGGTTTTCATATTTTTTGATAATTTTTTGAGAAAATTCAGGCATTTTCCAAGAGAATGAGACCAACCTGACCTCTCTATGACAAAAATTAAGGCTTTTAGAGCAATTTAAATAAAATATACTGCAAAATGTGCTTGGAAAAAAATAACCCCCTGGGGGTTAAGGGTGGGAAATTTCCAAATACCCCGGGGGTAAAAGGGTTAACAGAACTTGAGTGGCATTATATTATAACTTCAACAATTATTCCACATAAAGACGGTAATTGGTTCCAACCATCCAGAATCTGAAATTATGAGTAAGGTGAACGTGAATTGATCAATAGTTATTTGGGTACAGTTCAGATTTCTTATTGATTGTAGAGTTATGCAGCTGAATATTACATTAAGCTATGTTGCAAACAAAATTTATATAATTCCTAATGATACCTGGCCTTAATTGAATTCCTTAAGATACCTGGACCTTAATTGAATTCTTAAAGATACCTCAGCCTTAACTGAATTCCTAAAGATACGTGGACCTTAACTGAATTCCTAAGGATACGTGGTCCTTAACTGAATTCCTAAAGATACGTGGACCTTAACTGAATTCCTATAGATATGTGGACCTAAACTGAATTCCTAAAGATACCTGGAACCTAATTGAATTCCTAAAGATACCTGAACCTTAACTGAATTCCTTAAGATACCTGGACCTTAACTGAAATCCTAAAGATACCTGGGCCTTAACTGAATTCCTAAAAATATCTTGACCTTAACTGAATTTCTAAAAATATCTTGACCTTAACTGAATTTCTAAAAATACCTGGACCTTAACTGAATTCCTAAAGATATCTTGACCTTAACTGAGTTCCTAGGGATACATGGGCCTTAATTGAATTCTTAAGGATACCTGGGCCTTAACTGAATTCCTAAAGATACCTGAGCCTTTACTGAGTTCCTAGGGATACCTGGGCCTTAATTGAATTCTTAAGGATACCTGGGCCTTAACTGAATTCCTAAAGATACCTGGACCTTAACTGAATTCCTAAAGATACCTGAGCCTTTACTGAGTTCCTAGGGATACCTGGGCCTTAATTGAATTCTTAAGGATACCTGGGCCTTAACTGAATTCCTAAAGATACCTGGACCTTAACTGAATTCCTTAAGATACCTGGCCCTTAACTGAATTGCAAGCAGTGGGCTGTACTTGAATGAGTCAGTGTAGGTACTGAGAAAACAATTATACTTGAACTTAAAATTTAATTTTTGTCCTCTATTCAAAATTATAAAACAATAAATACATGTCTTGATTAAAAAAAAAAAAACGCTTAAATTTCATTTGTGTACGGTATTAAAAATTATCATTATCATATCTCACTATAGCAATACCTGTACTAGTAAATTACGATAGAAATTTATTCCTTATTAGCAATCAAAGACTTATTAAAAAATAAGTGATTTACCCTCTGGTCTTCCTTGAAAGATAAGTCATACCTCATCTTAAGTCATTTTAGACTTTAGGTAGACCTTTTGATAACTACTATAATAGGAACAATAAATGTATTTTTTTTTTTTCATTTTTCATAATTAAAATGTATAAATTTGTTAGAAATGTGAAACAATTGAACCATCTCAAACAACCAACTGTATTTGAAAGGATATTGGTTTACTTTTAGTTGATTAAAGGGTGTCTGGGTGGGTTATTGTGGTGTGTCGTGAGTCACAACTATTAACAATGTGAGTTATGACTTTGTAATTCTAATAATTAAAATTCAATACCTCAAGGTTCACATAAAACTGAACAGTACATGCACACCATACCTTTGGGTATTAATTTACCGGGTTCACCAGAAAACCATATTGTCCGTTTATTGCCGTCTACTAGATTCTTCATGCCATCTTGGTTATAACACTGCAGCCATTCCTATAACAGATAATTTGTAATAGATCACACTATAAACAACTATCAGAAGTAAATAGATAAATTAGGACTGTAAGAATTCGTAATATATTAAAATCATACATTTAAATTAAAACAGAAACCATGAATTCAAACAGTGTCTCTTGGACTAATAAAATGGAAAATTCAACTCAGTCTAGCAGCTCTTCTATGAGAAGGACACTCCAAAATCAAACCATTGTTCTTTAGTCTTGGCTAGTGCCATAGCTGCTGTACCATGGTCTTCCACTCACTTGGGCAAGAGTTCTCTTGCTTCAGGGTACACTCGGGTACTATTCCATCCTATTTCTCCTCCTCTTACTTTGTTGAAGTATGTTATTTTCATTAGTAAAATAAATTTTTGAATATACTTACCCGATAATCATGTAGCTGTCAACTCCGTTGCCCGACAGAATTCTACGGAAGGGATACGCCAGCGATCGCTATACAAGAGGGGGGTGTACTCACAAGCGCCACCTGTGGCCAGGTACTGCAGTACTTCTTGTTGACACCACCTCAATTTTTCCTCGGTCCACTGGTTCTATGGGGAGGAAGGGTGGGTCAATTAAATCATGATTATCGGGTAAGTATATTCAAAAATTTATTTTACTAATGAAAATAACATTTTTCAATATTAATCTTACCCGATAATCATGTAGCTGATTCACACCCAGGGAGGTGGGTGAAAACCAGTGTACATGTATATCAAGAAGCTAAGTATCCCGTATTTCATATTATCAGTTATTCAAAATAACAATGAAATTATAAGTACCTGGTAAGGAAGTCGACCTGAGCCATTACTCTGCCTTAAATAAGTTCGTCTTCCTTACTGAGCGCAGCGTTCCTCTTAGGAGGCTGAACAACTCTAAGGTGCTGAAGTATCAAGGGCTGCAACCCATACTAAAGGACCTCATCACAACCTTTAACCTCGGCGCTTCTCAAGAAAGAATTGACCACCCGCCAAATCAACAAGGATGTGGAAGGCTTCTTAGCCGACCGTACAACCCATAAAAAGTATTCAAGAGAAAGGTTAAAAGGTTATGGGATTATGGGAATGTAGTGGCTGAGCCCCCGCCTACTACTGCATTCGTTGCTACGAATGGTCCCAGGGTGTAGCAGTACTCGTAAAGAGACTGGACATCTTTGAGATAGAATGATGCGAACACTGACTTGCTTCTCCAATAGGTTGCATCCATAACACTCCGCAGAGAACGGTTCTGTTTGAAGGCCACTGAAGTAGCCACAGCTCCCACTTCATGTGTCCTTACCTTCAGCAAAGCAAGGTCTTCTTCCTTCAGATGAGAATGTGCTTCCCTAATCAGAAGCCTGAATAGTAAGAAACTGAGTTCTAAGACCTTGGAAAAGAAGGTTTCTTGATAGCACACCATAAGGCTTCTGATTGTCCTCGTAAAGGTTAAGACCTTTTTAGATAGTACCTAAGAGCTCTAACTGGGCAAAGTACTCTCTCCAGTTCATTCCCCACCAAGTTGGACAGGCTTGGGATCTCGAACGACTTAGGCCAAGGACGTGAAGGAAGCTCGTTTAGCAAAAACCGAGCTGCAAGGAACATGTAGCCGTTTCAGATGTGAAAACAATGATCCTGCTGAAGGCGTGGATCTCACTTACTCTTTTAGCTGTTGTCAAGCACACGAGGAAAAGTTTTTAATGTGAGGTCCTAAAAAGAGGCTGATTGGAGAGGTTCAAATCTTGATGACATAAGGAACCTTAGGACCACGTCTAGATTCCAGCCTGGAGTGGACAACCGACGTTCCTTTGAGGTCTCAAAAGACCTAGGGAGGTCCTGTAGATCTTTGTTGGTGGAAAGATCCAAGCCTCTGTGGCGGAAAACCGCTGCCAACATACTTCTGTAACCCTTGATCGTAGGAGCTGAAAGGGATCTTACTTTCCTTAGATGTAACAGGAAGTCAGCAATCTGGGTTACAGTGGTACTGGTTGAGGAAACTGCATTGGTCTTGTACCAGCTACGGAAGACTTCCCCTTGAGACTGATAGATTCTGAGAGTGGATGTTCTCCTTGCTCTGGCAATCGCTCTGGCTGCCTCCTTCGAAAAGCCCCTAGCTCTTGAGAGTCTTTCGAAAGTCTGAAGGCAGTCAGACGAAGAGCGTGGAGGTTTGGGTGTACCTTCTTTACGTGAGGTTGACGTAGAAGGTTCACTCCTAGAGGAAGAGTCCTGGGAATGTCGACCAGCCATTGCAGTACCTCTATGAACCATTCTCTCGCTGGCCAGAGCGGAGCCAACCAACGTCAGCCGTGTCCCTTTGCGAGAGGAGAACTTCTGAAGTACCCTGTTGACAATCTTGAACGGCGGGAATGCATACAGGTCGAGATGGGACCAATCCAGCAGAAAAGCATCCACGTGAACTGCTGCTGGGTCTGGAATCGGAGAATACAACAGGAGTCTCTAGGTTATCGAGGTAGCGAACAGATCTATGGTTGGCTGACCCCACAGGGCCCAAAGTCTGCTGCAAACATTCTTGTGAAGGGTCCACTCTGTGGGGATGACCTGACCCTTCCGGCTGAGGCGATCTGCCATGACATTCATACCGCCCTGAATGAACCTCGTTACCAGCGTGAGCTTTCGATCTTTTGACCAGATGAGGAGGTCCCTTGCGATCTAGAACAACTTCCACGAAAGAGTCCCTCCCTGCTTGAAGATGTAAGCCAGGGCTGTGGTGTTGTCAGAGTCCACCTCCACCACCTTGTTAAGCTGGAGGGACTTGAAGTTTATCAAGGCCAGAAAAACCGCCAACAACTCCTTGCAATTGATGTGAAGTGTCCTTTGCTCCTGATTCCATGTTCCCGAGCATTCCTGTCCGTCCAAAGTCGCACCCCAGCCCGTGTCTGATGCGTCCGAGAGGAGACGGCGGTCGGGTTTCTGAACAGCCAAAGGTAGACTTCCTTGAGAAGAAAGCTGTTCTTACACCACGCGAGAGAAGACCTCCTCTCTTCGGAAACAGGAACTGAGACCGTCTCTAGCGTCATGTCCTTTATCCAGTGAGCAGCTAGATGATACTGAAGGGGGGGGAGGTGGAGTCTCCCTAACACGATGAACAGGGCCAGCGATGAAAGTGTCCCTGTTAGACTCATCCACTACCTGACTGAGCATCGGTTCCTTCTCAGCATGCTCTGGATGCATTCTAGGGCTTGGAAGATCCTTGGGGCCGACGGAAAAGCCCGAAAAGCTCGACTCTGAAGATCCATGCCCAGGTAGACAATGGTCTGGGATGGGACGAGCTGAGACTCCTCAAAATTGACCAGGAGGCCCAGTTCCTTGGTCAGATCCATAGTCCATCTGAGAATCTCCAGACAGCGACGACTTGTGGGAGCTCTTAAAAGCCAGTCGTCTGACGGAGCCGGACACAAGATCATGGTACTGCTGCACAGTCTGTGAACTGTCAACCATGGGGAAGCGAGGAAGTACAGTGACAACCCGAAGCTGTCTAGACTGTCTGGGTCGTACAGACAACTCCTTATCGGGTTGCTGAGGTTGCCGCACTGCGTCACAACAAGTCACTTCTGCTGGTTGTTGAACGTCTTCCCAGTGACACACTGACTCCGTAAACAAAAAATCCTCTAACAAGGACTAAGCTTGGACTGCATGTCTTGCAACACAGCTCAAGGTCTATGGGAGCAGGTGTGGTAACAGACGGGGTTAGCGACTGAAGTGGAACCATTACCTTCCCTGGAAGCATGTTATGCTTAAATAAAAGTCCATAGGAGGCTACGCAGCTAAAGGCTCCTCTCCAAATGACAGAGTCCTCAAGGGAATATCAGAAGGAGGGAGAAAAGCACTTTCTCATCTACAGGGACCATATCCGAGAAAAGCTAAGTTCTCTCAGTGAGGGTTTCACTGGTGCAAAAGCAGCAGACTAGAAGGCAACGTTATGAAACTGCTTGACAGTCTAGTGAGTTGGCAACAACCAAAGATGTGTGACTGAGAAGCATGCGGTAAGGTATGCAGAGCATGCTGTATGCAGAGCATGCTGTATGCAGAGCATGCTGTAAGGTAAGCAGAGCATGTTGCATGGCGTGTAACATTTCTCAGAAATTCCATGACCAGTGCTAGATTGAGTAATATCGCATTACTGTCCATTGAAAGTGCACGTGCCGAGGGAATTGATTTAGACTGTTTTGTTGATGAATTTGATAGCCGGCATGATAATCGTAGAATTAAGCTGCACTAAATATACGTACTATAATCTACTTCACCTCAGGAAAGGGAAACTCGCCCTGTTGGCAACACTGCATTACTTCATGCATGCTTGCATGGGGTTTTAATATCAACATAATATTTACATTACATTCATAACTCATGATTCATTTTTGTTTTGAAGATATTTTTGCCATATTTTGCGATTTTGTTAAAAATATATTGCAAGGAATACATACATTATCATAATGTTTGTGTAGGCATACATGTATATGATTACAAATGCAAGTTATGAAAGTAATGAGGTGTTATTATTGTCATTTGTTATTTCAAAGTTGAATGGGAAGAGGCTCAAGTTGAGGAGAAAGTGGCAGATGCATGCGTTGAGGTTGCTGACTCATAGCATGAGGTTCCTGCCTCAAGAGTTGCGCTTGCCTCAAGGGTTGAGGTGGCTGCGCAGAGAGAGGCTCTTGACTCACGAGTTGAGGTTCTTGAGGTGTGAGCTGCGAGAGTTGAGGTAGCGGCTGCGCAGAACGCAGTTCCTGTCTCACGACTTGAGGTTCCTGAGGAGCTAGCCTCAAGAGTTGAGGCTCTCGCCTTGAGGAAAGTTGAGGTAGCAGCTGCGAGAGCTGAGGTGGCTGCCTCAAGGATGGTAGAGGTTGTCGTACCTCAAGAGGTTGTTGTCTCGAAGATGGTCTAACTGCAAGAAAATCTTGCCTCAAGGCATAAGACTCCTGCTCCCATTGTTGAGGTTGCCTTAAGGAAGGTTGAGGTTGCTGCACAACGCTGGTAACTGGCAACTCCGAACGCGGCAAGGTAGCTTAAGGAACCTCAACTTCGTACGCCTGGCAGACTGGACTGCGGTGAGGAGGAGCGCTCGCAGGAGGAGGTGTAACCTTCTCAGCCTGAAACTCACGCATTAAGACCGCAAGCTGCGACTGCATGGACTGCAGCAAAGTCATCTTGGGATCAACAGACGATAAGGTCTGTTGAGGCAAAGCCTTAAACAGAAGATGAGGTCTGTTGAGGCATCGCCTTACCTCTCTTAGGAGGTGTGCAGTCACCTGATGACTGCGGAGAGTCAGAGCTAACCCAATGACTGCATCCGGGTTGTTGAACTCTAGAGGTCTGGACTTTACGTTTAAGAGGTCTTGAGACCTGAGTCCAGCGTTTTCTCCCCGAAATTTCTTCTGCAGACGAGGAAAATAAGGGCTCAATCGTCTGCGGGTGGGAGTGACGGTCTCTGTAAGACACGCCCGCAACCACCGAGGATACTTCTGTGCGCCGATCAAGGCCTGCCGAACCCTTTTGCCCTTCGACATTGCTTCTCCCCTGGGCTTGGGAGCTTGCAAGAGGTCCCGGACTGGGAGGACGACTGGCACGCACAGAAGTACCCTCACGCACAACACTGACACACTTTGCGCTAATCACTTATCACTTTTGATTTTCTGTTTGCACTTATTTCACTGAACTCGAAACTTTAAGTGGTTTGTACCTGAAACATGTTATTTTTATTAATAAAATAAATTTTTGAATATACTTACCCGATAATCATGTAGCTGTCAACTCCGTTGCCCGACAGAATTCTATGGAGGGATACGCCAGCTATCACAATACTAGAAGGGGGTGTATTTACCAGCGCCACCTGTGGCCAGGTACTCAAGTACTTCTTGTTGACACCTCCTCAATTATTCCTCGGTCCACTGGTTCTCTATGGGGAGGAAGGGAGGGTCGATTAAATCATGATTATCGGGTAAGTATATTCAAAAATTTATTTTATTAATAAAAATAACATTTTTCAATATTAAACTTACCCGATAATCATGTAGCTGATTCACACCCAGGGGGGTGGGTGAAAACCAGTGTACAAGATTAAAGGATAGCTAAGTATCCCATATTTCATATAATCAGTTATCCACAATAACAATGAAATAATAAGTACCTGGTAAGGAAGTCGACTTGAACCGTTACTCTGCCTTTAATAAGATCGTCTTCCTTACTGAGCGCAGCGTTCCTCTTGGGAGGCTGAATCAACTCAAAGGTGCTAAAGTATACAGGGCTGCAACCCATACTAAAGGACCTCATCACAACCTTTAACCTTGGCGCTTCTCAAGAAAGAATTGACCACCCGCCAAATCAACAAGGATGTGGAAGGCTTCTTAGCCGACCGTACAACCCATAAAAAGTATTCAAGAGAAAGGTCAAAAAGTTATGGGATTATGGGAATGTAGTGGCTGAGCCCTCGCCTACTACTGCATTCGTTGCTACGAATAGACCCAGGGTGTAGCAGTACTCGTAAAGAGACTGGACATCTTTGAGATAGAATGATGCGAACACTGACTTGTTTCTCCAATAGGTTGCATCCATAACACTCTGCAGAGAACGGTTCTGTTTGAAGGCCACTGAAGTAGCCACAGCTCTCACTTCATGTGTCCTTACCTTCAGCAAAGCAAGGTCTTCTTCCTTCAGATGAGAATTTGCTTCTCTAATCAGAAGCCTGATGTAGTAAGAAACTGAGTTCTTAGACATTGGTAGAGAAGGCTTCTTGATAGCACACCATAAGGCTTCTGATTGTCCTCGTAATGGTTTTGACCTTTAGATAGTACTTAAGAGCTCTAACTGGGCAAAGTACTCTCTCCAGTTCGTTCCCCACCATGTTGGACAGGCTTGGGATCTCGAACGACTTAGGCCAAGGACGGGAAGGAAGCTCGTTTTTAGCCAAAAAACCGAGCTGTAAGGAACATGTAGCCGTTTCAGATGTGAAACCTATGTTCCTGCTGAAGGCGTGGATCTCACTTACTCTTTTACCTGTTGCTAAGCACACGAGGAAAAGAGTTTTTAATGTGAGGTCCTTAAAAGAGGCTGATTGGAGCGGTTCAAATCCTGATGACATTAGGAACCTTAGGACCACGTCTAGATTCCAGCCTGGAGTGGACAACCGACGTTCCTTTGAGGTCTCAAAAGACCTAAGGAGGTCCTGTAGATCTTTGTTGGAGGAAAGATCCAAGCCTCTGTGGCGGAAAACCGCTGCCAACAAACTTCTGTAACCCTTGATCGTAGGAGCTGATAGGGAGCTTACGTTCCTTAGATGTAACAGGAAGTCAGCAATCTGGGTTACATTGGTACTGGTTGAGGAAAACTGCATTGGCCTTGCACCAGCTTCGGAAGACTTCCCATAAAGACTGATAGACTCTGAGAGTGGATGTCGTCCTTGCTCTGGCAATCGCTCTGGCTGCCTCCTTCGAAAAGCCTCTAGCTCTTGAGAGTCTTTCGATAGTCTGAAGGCAGTCAGACGAAGAGCGTGGAGGTTGGGTGTACCTTCTTTACGTGAGGTTGACGCAGAAGGTCCACTCCAGGAGGAAGAGTCCTGGGAACGTCGACCAGCCATTGCAGTACCTCAGTGAACCATTCTCTCGCGGGCCAGAGGGGAGCAACCAACGTCAGCCGTGTCCCTTTGTGAGAGGCGAACTTCTGAAGTACCCTATTGACAATCTTGAACGGCGGGAATGCATACAGGTTGAGATGGGACCAATCCAGCAGAAAGGCATCCACGCGAACTGCTGCTGGGTCTGGAATCGGAGAACAATACAAGAGGAGCCTCTTGGTCATCGAGGTAGCGAATAGATCTATGGTTGGCTGACCCCACAGGGCCCAAAGTCTGCTGCAAACATTCTTGTGAAGGGTCCACTCTGTGGGGAAGACCTGACCCTTCCGGCTGAGGCGATCTGCCATGACATTCATATCGCCCTGAATGAGCCTCGTTACCAGCGTGAGCTTTCGATCTTTTGACCAAATGAGGAGGTCCCTTGCGATCTCGAACAACTTCCTCGAATGAGTCCCTCCCTGCTTGGAGATGTAAGCCAAGGCTGTGGTGTAGTCGGAGTTCACCTCCACCACCTTGTTAAGCTGGAGGGACTTGAAGTTTATCAAGGCCAAATGAACTGCCAACAACTCCTTGCAATAGATGTGAAGTGTCCTTTGCTCCTGATTCCATGTTCCCGAGCATTCCTGTCCGTCCAGTGTCGCACCTCAGCCCGTGTCCGATGCGTCCGAGAAGAGACGGTGGTCGGAGGACTGAACAGCCAATGGTAGACCTTCCTTGAGAAGAATGCTGTTCTTCCACCACGTTAGAGTAGACCTCATCTCTTCGGAAACAGGAACTGAGCCCGTCTCTAGCGTCATGTCCTTTATCCAGTGAGCAGCTAGATGATACTGAAGGGGGCGGAGGTGGAGTCTCCCTAACTCGATGAACAGGGCCAGCGATGAAAGTGTCCCTGTTAGACTCATCCACTGCCTGACTAAGCATCGGTTCCTTCTCAGCATGCTCTGGATGCATTCTAGGGCTTGGAAGATCCTTGGGGCCGACGGACAAGTCCGAAAAGCTCGACTCTGAAGATCCATACCCAAGGAGACAATGGTCTGGGATGGAATGAGCTGAGACTCCTCAAAATTGACCAGGAGGCCCAGTTCCTTGGTCAGATCCATAGTCCATTTGAAAATCTCCAGACAGCGACGACTTGAGGGAGCTCTTAAAAGCCAGTCGTCTGACGGAGCCGGACACAAGATCATGATACTGCTGCACAGTCTGTAAACTGTCAATCATGGGCAAGCGAGGAAGTACAGTGACAACCCGAATCTGTCTAGACTGTCTGGGTCGTACAGACAACTCCTTAACGGGTTGCTGAGGTTGCCCACTGCGTCACAACAAGTCCCTTCTGTTGGTTGTTGAACGTCTTCCCCGTGACACATTGACTCCGTAAACAAAAAATCCTCTAACAAGGACTAAGCTTGGACTGCATGTCATGCAACACAGCTCAAGGTCTATGGGAGCAGGTGTGGTAACAGACGGGATTAGCGGCTGAAGTGTAACCATTACCTTCCCTGTAAGCATGTTATGCTTAAATAAAAGTCCATAAGAGGTTATGCAGCTAAAGGCTCCCTCCAAATGACAGAGTCCTCAAGGGAATATCAGAAGGAGGGAGAAAAGAACTTTCTCATCTACAGGGACCTTATCCTAGAAAAGCTAAGTTCTCTGAGTGAGGGTTCACTGGTGCAAAGCAGCAGACTAGAAGGCAACGTTATGAAACTGCTTGACAGTCTAGTGAGTTGGCAACAACCCAAGATGTGTTGAGAAGCATGCGGTAAGGTATGCAGAGCATGATGTATGCAGAGTATGCTGTATGCAGAGCATGCTGTATGTAGAGCATGTTGTATGCAGAGCATGCTGAATGCAGAGCATGCTGTATGCAGAGCATGTTGTATGCAGAGCATGCTGAATGCAGAGCATGCTGAATGCAGAGCATGCTGAATGCTGAGCATGTAGTAAGTAGAGCCTGCTGTAAGCAGAGCCTGCTGAAAGGAAAGCAGAGCGTGTGCATGGCGTTTAACATTTCTCAGAAATTCCATGACCAGTGCTAGAGTGCTTTATGCATGCTTGCATGGGGTTTAAACCATGGTATGCTGAACAGCAGAGTCAGAACGAGCTGGAACAACAACAGAGGTTTCCTCAACTTGAGGGAAAACCTGAGGTTCAGACTGCATAGGCTGAACAACAGACGGAGCAGAAGGCAGGTGCAAGGGTGAAGGAGGTTGACTCCTAGCAAGAGTTGCACCCAAGGATTGCACCAGCTGAGCGGAGGACGGAGGCGGAGTAGTCCGTTCCTGTTCCTGAGAGATGAGTGGAGCATGAGAAGGTTGAGGCTGCGCAGAACAAGGTAAAGTTCTAGCAAGCTGAGGCTCCTGAGGAGCAAGTGCATGGTGTAGATGAGCTTGCCTAGATGAGGGTTGAACTCGGTGCAGCGCTGGTTGAGCAGACAGACTCACGGAGGGGAGAGGTTGTTGTACCCCAACCGAGAGTTGCACCACTGGTGGAGCAGCAAGGGGAGGAGGAGGAAGAGTGTAACTCTCCTGATCCCCAAGCAAGGGTTGCCTTAAAGAAGGCTGAGGCTGAACAACACTGTGAACAGCAAACTCCGAAAGTGGTTCAACATCGTACGCCTGGCAGATGGAGCTGCGACCAGGCGGAGCAGGTGCAGGCTGGGCGAGCACAGGCGGAGCAGGTGCAGGCTGGGCGAGCACAGGTGCAGCGAGAACAGGTGGAGGGAGTGCAGGAGGTGCAACACTCTCAGCCCGACACTCACGCATCAAGTCCGAAAGCTGTGCTTGCATGGACTGTAGTAGAGTCCACAACATCATACGCCTGGCAGATGGTACTGTGATCAGGCGGAGCGAGTGTAGGAGGAGGGAGTGTAGGCGGAGGCGGAGGAGCAACACTCTCAGCCCGACACTCACTCATCAAGTCCGAAAGCTGTGCTTGCATGGACTGTAGTAGAGTCCACAACATCGTACGCCTGGCAGATGGTACTGTGATCAGGCGGAGCGAGTGTAGGAGGAGGGAGTGTAGGCGGAGGCGGAGGAGCAACACTCTCAGCCCGACACTCACTCATCAAGTCCAAAAGCTGTGCTTGCATGGACTGTAGTAGAGTTCACAACATCGTACGCCTGGCAGATGGTGCTGCGACCAGGCGGAGCAGGTGCAGGCTGGGCGAGCACAGGCGGAGCAGGTGCAGGCTGGGCGAGCACAGGCGGAGCAGGTGCAGGCTGGGCGAGCACAGGTGCAGCGAGAACAGGTGGAGGGAGTGCAGGCGGTGCAACACTCTCAGCCCGACACTCACGCATCAAGACCGAAAGTTGTGACTGAATGGACTGCAGTAGAGTTAACTTGGGGTCGGCAGACACTAAGTTCTGCTGAGGTAAAGCCTTAACAGCAGAGATCTGTTGTGGCAGAACCTTACTCCTCTTAGTCGGAGTGTAATCAACTGATGACTGAGGAGAGTCAGAGCTAACCCAATGACTGCATTCGGGTTGTGAACTTTAACTTCGTACGTCTGGCATAGGTCTGGACTTAACGTTTAAGAAGTCTTGAGACCTGAGACCAGCGTTACTCTGCCTTTATTTTCTCCCCTAATCTCTTCTGCAGACGAGCAAAATAAGGGCTCAATCGTCTGCGGGTGGGAGTGACGGTCTCGGTAAGACACGCCCACAACCACCGAGAATACTTCTGTGCGCCGATCAAGGCCTGCTGAACCCTTATGCCCTTCGACATTGCTTCTCCCCTGGGCTTGGGAGCTTGCAAGAGGTCCCGGACTGGGAGGACGACTGGCGCGCACAAAAGTACCCTCACGCACTAATCACTTATCACTTTGATTTCTGTTTGCACTTATTTCACTGAACTCGAAACTTTAAGTGGTTTGTACCTGAAATACGCAATTCTATCCTTTCTCAAAGTTAGTAATTGCGAAAACAGAATTACAATGTAACAGAAAAATCTAATGAAAGATAAATCAGTGGTTGGAAAGAGACTAAACACTAGATCACTCTAGAAACGTTTAGTTTCTTCCCCTAAAGAGACTAGGGAGAAGAGCAAAAAAAACGATAACGACGTTACTCGTACGCCTGGCAGGCTTGAATGAAACGTTTATCCTCTTTCTCCCTCCGTCTCTATCTCTCTCTCTCTCTCTCTCTCTTGACTTAGAACCTGAGAGAAGAGCCCAATCATATATATCGTTAAAACATATTATTGTTAAAGGAAAAAAACTGAAAAGTTCCTTTATTAGGATCAAAACCATTAAGTTAAGAAAGAATGAACAAAACGCTAGACACGGTTACTCTTACTGCAACGTGAAACCGTGAACATTCTTTCTCTATCGTAACGATAGAGTGCAAGTTGAACGTTCTGAACGTCAACAACTGCAGAGACAAAACAAAACGTTAGTTCAGCTTTGAAAACAGTACGAGACTGTCAAAGAAAATCTTTCAAACTCTGTGGCGGAAATAGCATAATATGTTAACAGGTAAAACCGAAATGACGGGCTCAAAGTTTATTAACTTCGGTAAAAGACCGCCTACTATTAGGAAGGTCGAATATAAACAAATATAAAAATTAATTTTAATGAGTTTATAATAAAAGGAAGTTAATCGAAGAGGCCTATAAGAGGCGGAGAGATATAAAATAAATCTATAACTTTTGTTAAGCAAAATTAAGAAAGAGAGTCTATACTCTCTTAGACACCAACACTTCCGTCTAAGGGAAGGGTCGGCCATTGAAAGGTGAACGAGAGTTCATACTCTCTCGTCACCAAAATTAATCAAATTAATTCCAAAAGCTAACTAAGCTAATATAGAAGTTTTCCAGTAAAGCGACAGCCGAAATCAAAGAGAAATACTTCACCAAAGTCGTGAAAATACTCCAAGAACATAAGCGTATCCCAGAACGTCTTGCCGGAAGCACGACAGAGGAATAATTGAGGAGGTGTCAACAAGAAGTACTTGAGTACCTGGCCACAGGTGGCGCTGGTAAATACACCCCCTTCTAGTATTGTGATAGCTGGCGTATCCCTCCATAGAATTCTGTCGGGCAACGGAGTTGACAGCTACATGATTATCGGGTAAGTTTAATATTGAAAAACGCAATTCTATCCTTCCTTAAAAGTTAGTAATTGCGAAAACAGAATTACAATGTAACAGAAAAATCTAATGAAAGATAAATAATTCAGTGGCTGGAAAGAGACTAAACACTAGATCAAATAAACTACGTTTAAAATCTCTCACCGCATAAAGCTTGAGAACAAGAATAAAACTCTAGAAACGTTTACCTTCTTCCCCTAAAGAGACTAGGGAGAAGAGCAAAAACGATAACAACGTTACTCGCTTGAACGAAACGTTTATCCAGCTCTCTCTCCCTCCGTCTCTATCTCTCTCTCTCTCTCTCTCTTGACTTAGAACCTGGGAGAAGAGCCCAATCATATATATCGTTAAAACATATTATTGTTAAAGGAAAAAAACTGAAATATTTCCCAAATAAAAAGTTCCTTTATTAGAAGTAAAACCATTAAGCTAAGAAAGAATGAACAAAACGCTAGAAACGGTTACTCTTACTGCAACGTGACACCGTGAAAATTCTCTCTCTATCGTAACGATAGAGCGCAAGTTGAACGTTCTGAACGTCAACAACTGCAGAGACAAAACAAAACGTTAGTTCAACTTTGAAAACAGTACGAGACTATCAAAGAAATTCTTTCAAAAACATTAAAATAGCATAATATGTTAACAGGTAAAACCGAAACGACGGGCTCAATGTTAATTAACTTCGGTACCAAGAAAAGACCGCCTACTATTAGGAAAGGTCGAATATAAACAAATATAAAAATTAATTTTAATAAGTTTATAAAAAAAAAGGAAGTTAATCGAAGAGGCCTATAAAAGGCGGAGAGATATAAAATAAATCTATAACTTTTGTTAAGCAAAATTAAGAAAGAGAGTCTATACTCTCTTAGACACCAACACTTCCGTCTAAGGGAAGGGTCGGCCATTTAAAAGTGAAAGAGAGTTCATACTCTCTTCGTCACCATAATTAATCAAATTAATTCCAAAAGCTAGCTAAGCTAATGATAAAACTTCCTGAATAGCGAAAGCTAAACTCTAGAGCAAATACATCACCAAATCGTGAGCAAAAAACTCCAGAATCAACAGCGTATCCATGTAGGTCTAGCCGGAGGCACGACAGAGGAAAAATTGAGGTGGTGTCAACAAGAAGTACTGCAGTACCTGGCCACAGGTGGCGCTTGTGAGTACACCCCCCTCTTGTATAGCGATCGCTGGCGTATCCCTTCCGTAGAATTCTGTCGGGCAATGGAGTTGACAGCTACATGATTATCGGGTAAGATTAATATTGAAAATTTTATAGTTTATAGATGAAATATTTGTTTTGGTGTAGTTACTGTTCTTAAAGAATATCATTCTAATTGTTTAATTACTTCTCCTATTTCCTTGTCTCCTTTCCTCACTGGGCTATTTTCCCTGTTGGAGCCCCTAGACTTAGAGCATCCTGCTTTTCCAAGTAGGGTTGTAGTTTAGCAAGTAATAATAATAATAATAATAATGAAAGTGTGAATTAAAGGGTTTTGACAAAGGAATATCGTATTTTGTGGGTTGGTGCTGTGCGAATTAACATACGGTAATTATTATTACTAGCTAAGCAACAACCATAGTTGGAAAAGCAAGATGCTAAAAGCACAAGGACTCCAACAAATTAGCCCAGTGAGGAAAGGAAATAAATAAACGATATGAGAAATAATGAACCATTAAAATGAAATATTTTGAAAACAGTAACAACATCAAAACCGATATAAAATGTAATGGAATCTTCATAAAAACAAAAAGTGAAAACCGTGTGATCTATTAGTAATGAAAGTTCAGAAATTCCTGAAAAATGTTCCTAAACTTCTACATACTGAACTCTAGCACGTGACCTGTACGTACATTCTTAAGTAAATTGTTAAATCACACAGTAAACATATATTATTTCAAAAGTGTTCTGATTTTAGTTTTGTTAATATGTAAACCATTTGTTTGCTTTAAAATTTCTTTGAAATATATATTGGGGAAATATTTTTTTGAAGCAGGGCTTAGTGAAACGAGCTTTGGCCACAAAACTTAGTAATTTGGACAACTTTAAATTGGAAAAAGTATCAGGCTAAACAAAAACCTCAATGTCCTACAGTTCATGCAGTCACCTGAGACAACACTACAAAAAACTACCAAATATTTCAGTCTAATTTAACCAGGATTTAATCTATTCCTAATACAGTACAATCAATAAGCAAATATAGATAATTACCCGGAAAGCAGCATACTCTTCCTCATCAGCGTCCGGGTCCACGTTATATCCTTTTCCGCCTCCCTCCAAGTTAATGACTTCCTTGGGAACGATATTGCACAAGTCAAGGATGTCTGGTTGGACGATATCATTCTGCAGATTTTTTTCTTGGTCTTCTTCCATTTTAACTTTACATTCTTCCATTTTAACTTTGCAATCTCCACTTCCCTTTACTTTGTTTTGATACCAGTGGCTAAATGGCTTCAACTCCTCTAAAACCTCCCTTGCTTGATCAAATGGACGGACTCCACATCTTGAGAGAGATAGAAAAGAAATGGCAGCCATTATCATAGATGTTATAACCGAATGACAGGTTTCTTAATTAACTGCATCGTTGAATATTGATGTTAAAAAAGCCTTAATTTCTAATTAACCCATATGATAATGAATATGATAATGACATCACATATTAGTGAAGTATCTAGAGCTGTTATCCATTGGATTCTGAGAACAGATCATGAAATGTTGAATCAAAGGTGCTAATGGAACAAATTGGGGACAGTTAGATAAGACAAGAAAGACTTGCCCACCCTCTCTTGATCCTGAAAATTTATATTAATTTTGACAAATTATTAAAAGGTTAAAGTTACTTTATAATTTTTAGAAGGAAGAAAGAGAAATAGAAATAAAGTCATATCGTTATATTACTCTTAAACTGTAACAGCAAGAAATAAAAGGCAATAAGATGAGCACATTACAGACAAAATCTGTCTCCATGGATTCTTATGAGCTCTTCTTAAAATATATGAATACCAAATAAATTCTAATTCGTTTACTCTTCAGTCTTGAAAATGTGAAGAGTATATGATTTTCAAGAAAGTAAATGGCGCTCTAGTAGGTTCAGGTTATAAGTGGAAAGTATGTGATAAAAAAACCACCCTTGTACAGTACTTATAAGGTAAATAATACCATCTAGTAATACCACAGTATGAAGACCTTTTACAAACAACAGATAAACTAGAGGGGCACTCGGCAGAGTTCATTTCTCGACCTTTTGCTTAACTTTGACCTTTGTCCTTGACAAGTATTAATTGGCATGGATTTTCATACACTCAAATATGAACCATGTTTGCAGTCACTGTAACAACAATGTCCAGACTTATGGCTGATTACATGAATTGGAAATTTTGCTTGACCGTGACCTTGACCTTCCGAAATTTAATCATTTCCAGGTTTTTACATAACAGTTAATCCCTGCAAGTTTCATTACTCTACGATTAAAATTGTGACCAAGAAGCTGTTCACAAACAACCACACAAACAGAGGGTAAAACATAACCTCCTTCCAACTTTGTTGGCAGAAGTAATTAGGCTGACCTGCAATAATCAAAGTCTAAAAACACTGGATACAATATTGCCGTTTTCCATCGAATACAAATCGGTAGCCTTTATGTCTATATCATTCTGGCAAAAACTGCCACAGCCAAACTTCATGAAGGATTGGGAGAGGTATAAACCACACCATTCATTATACTGGTAATTCAGTTCTTCCCCTGGTAAGAGGAACAAGATATTCGAGTTGGGTTGATATGGTTACACACCATTATAAAAGACTATGGGGTTGTATCTTATGAAAAATCTAAATCACTTACAATGAAGACACAAACTCTCTATCTTTCATGTGAAGATTTGCTCCAATGGTGGGGATACAGTATTGTCAATGAAGAGTAGGTTTTTCATCCCTACCTGGAAATGTCAATTTTATGGTCGTATATTTGAGAGGAAATACGTCTCCTGTAACTCGTTGTCTGACCTAACATAAGTGACATCAGGTTAGACATGACCTGACATAAGTGACATAAGGTTAGACCTGACATGACAAGTGACATCAGGTTAGACATGACCTGACATGAGTGACATCAGGTTAGACACGACCTGACATAAGTGACATCAGGTTAGACATGACGTGACATAGGTGTCATCAAGTTAGACCAGACCTGACATAAGTGACATCAGGTTAGACATGACCTGACATAAGTGACATCAGGTTAAACATGACCTGACATAGGTGCCATCAGGTTAGACATGATCTGACATAAGTGACATCAGGTTAGACATGATCTGACATAAGTGACATCAGGTTAAACATGACCTGACATAAGTGACATCAGGTTAGACAGTCATTATTCCCAGAGATTTATCTGAAGCCAAACTGGCGTTATGAAGCTTCATCTGTGGTGGATAACGGGGGAGGGTGGGCTGTGGCACCCTAGCAGTACCAGCCGAACTCGGTTGAGTCCCTTGTCAGGCTGGGAGGGATGTAGAGAGGAGAGGTCCCCTTTTTTGTTTCATTTGTTTGATGTCGCCTCCCCCCAAAATTGGGGGAAGTGCTTTGGTATATGTATGTATGTATGTACATATTCAAGTATCGAAAATAAGAAAATAATGAAAGCTAAATGATAATTAACTTACCTATAAAGAATTTCAGCTCTCAAGTAGTTGCCGATGCCATTGAAGAATTTCTGATTGAGCATCGCTTCGCATATGGGCTTATTGAATGCAGCTGAACTTAGGTTTGACATGATGTTTTCCCTGAAACTCTCATACTCCCACATGGGATCTGGACCACGCTCCGGGCTCCAATCCGCCCCAACTTCCCATCTGCCAAAACGACGATAGTCGACAAAACTCAGTACCATGGGTTTATCCTCGTTGATGGTGAAGAACCTGAGAGGATAAAATAAAAAGGTTTTGAATATCTTTATGAAATACCCTAAAAATATATTCTTGTAAAGTACAGTACTTTAGGTAACACGGGCTCCTTTGATTTACACTAAAGAGAAGTACATAGTTGAGTACTTGATCTATTTATGATCAGCAATTGTCATGAGCTACATAACATTAGGAACTATACTCAATTTTTTTTAATGAGACGCATTTGCACCAACTCGCAGTGCTGCCCTTTTAGCTCGGAAAAGTTTCTTGCTATCTGGTTGGTTAGAATTATCTTGTCCAACCAATCAGCGATCAGGAAACTTTTCCGAGCAAAAAGAGCACCCCTGCAAGTCGGTGCAAATCTGTCTCACTTAAAAGAATTGACTATAGATGGGCACTCAGTAGAGCGCAGACCTCCACCACGGCCACTCATTTCTCGACCTTTGACCTTAGAATGTATTAATTGCTGTGGATTTTCATACACTCAAATATGAACTAAGTCTGAAGTCTCTGTGACAATGATTACATAGATTGGACATTCTGCTTGATCTTGACCTTCCAAAATTTAATAATTTTCAGCTTTTTACATAACACTTAATCCCTGCAAGTTTCATTATTCTATGATTAAAATTGTGGTCAGGAAGCTGTTCACAAATAAACACAAACAGGGGGTAAAACATAACCTCCTTCCAACTTCGCTGGCGGAGGTAATTAAACCAATCACATATACAGCATTGATGATAAAGTTATAACTGCAAGAAAATAATAATTGATGAGCACCATTATAGCATCACAATCTTATTATGCAGCTAACGGGCTGTGGTGTACAGTACAGTATAACAAAGCAAATAAATTACTCTACCAGCTGTTTAAGCTCAGCATACACAGGTATGTACAAAATAATGCATTACATAATGCTGATAATAACTATCAGTTCATGACTATAGTACAAACGTAATTACAGTACTGTGGTTATAATCAGACCTTGAAATATCTGAGGGACTGGTTTCAGAACCACGAATATATCAAAATTAGTGTAGTCTATTGCCAAATTACGTATGCATAACAGTAAGCTCTTCTTGTATGCATAATGTACTGTGAATCATCTCTTGGTTACTGTACTGTGCTTACAATACTGTATGTAAAGCAATGTTATAAATACAAAAGAAAACTTAATGTGGTTATAAAGTACTGTATTCAAGGGAGTTATCTTTGAAAATAAAATTAATGGATGTATCAACAGGCAATAATTTATCATAACGTACATTTATTGTATAAAATTACTGGTACTTAAGATGCAAGAGGAAAGTTTTACTTACCTGAAAACTTTAGCTATAGTTTTAGCGTGTCCTAATTTCACTTAACATAACCATAAAATTAGGATTAACAAATAGCATAAAGCAAAGTATGTTTTTCCTCCCCTCAAAACTGAGTTTACTCTCCTGAAAGTCAACATAGAACCAGAGGATAAGCTTGACTACTTTGAAAAATAAAGAAAATTGTAAGGATTATATTTGAATAAACTGTATAGGATCACCATGTACTATCCCTTACCTTAAATGAGCGTGCTTAGGTAAATCGGCTACAGTTGTAAACTTGAAAGATCCAGACATTCCAAAACGGAATAGGATATCTATCCACTTGGCATTTTTCTTCTCCTCCTCACCCTCGGTTAGAGTAACCTTCAACTCCTTGCCGCGCGCGACGGCAGAGATGCGGTACTTCTCGTAGTCCCAGTCCACATCGGGATTTTTTGTGGACACTTCAGACTTGACTACGCGACCTCCATAAATCCTAGTTTTGCTTATTGTGTTGATGAATAACGATGCCAAGAATATTTCGGGTCCCTCTGGCATGGTGATCAGATGTCTCTTACCGAACTGAATTCAACTGGAAAATAATGTCAGTGTGTTATTATTTCTGCTGAGAATCTACAGTTCTTGAAAGAATTATTCTTTGATTAAATTCCAATTTCATCTAATGAATTGCTTAAAAGTACTGTATGTATGTGTACAACACAATAAACAGATAAATTAAATATAGCCTACAGTAGTTGCAATATACAAATTTCATTAAAAACATCACTGTACTATATAAGATTGTTCCTGCAAAGTACATGAATTATACTTCATTAAACTTTGTTCTGTTTCTATTTATTGAGATATTTCACTAACCTAAATAAAAGACGCGTAAACAAAACATTGACCGTTAACTATTCAAAACAATAAATTAATAGCAGAATGATATACATAACAACGCCAAATTACAACCTTTCTAAGATATGAACACTTTCATTCTACTGTATAGAAGAGAACGAATTGGAGGAATAGTTAATTTTCACATTCAGTTCTGAGATATAAACTCACCTCTTTCACATTGAAAAAATGTAATCCTTATTTCACAAATTTGCCTTTTTTCGATACAGTATTCATTACAATTTTATACCGAACTTCTGACAACTTGTGTACTCACTCAATGTTCATAAGTACATGTAATTTCATTACCATTCAAAATAGTTGTTAGTTTCAATACTTGTGTAGTATTCTTCTCAGCATTTATGAATGGATTTAAGAATTTGGGACACATGGCGCAGTCGTGCGGTCAAGGAGGCCATTTCATTCTCAAGTGCAACATGGTAAAATATAGCTGTTGCACTTCTTAAGTAGAACTAGAATAGGTTAGGCAGTAAGGGTTACCAGAAAGGAAGAAGGAATAGTAGTGAAGTATGTGCAACTAAGAGCCAAATGTTACAAAGACCCCTAAGTAATGCCTACAATGTACAACATAAAGTACATTGATGATATTATCCAGCTACTCTCAGCATTGCTGCTATACTATGCGCAGAGGTGCTGTACAGTATTGTACGCTACCACTGTCTTAGGCTAGAGTTCTCTTGCTTGAGGGTACACTCTGACACACTATGTCATTTCTCTTCCTCTTGTTTTGTTAACATTTTTATAGTTTATGTAGGAAATATTTATTTTATAGTTGTTACTGTTCTCAAAATATTTTATTTTTTCTTGTTTCCTTTCCTCACTGGGCTATTTTCCCTGTTGCAGCCCCTGGAATCATAGCTTCCTGCTTTTCCAACTAGGGTTGTAGCTTAGCTAGTAATAATAATAATAATACTGCAAACCTTTTTGTCGTTATTTTATGTCAATAGTTTGATGTTAGGCATAACACTGGTACTAGCGATGATGATAGAAAATATAGGAATACCATTTCAAATACAAAAATAGAATTTGAAACGACAAAAATAGCAGGAGGGAAAAGAACGACGTGTAGGAACTCATGGCTTGATTCATTTGCCTTTCTGAGTCGGCCTCTGTTAGCTTCAAGGCGAGACCCTTTACAATGAATTACAGTACCATTAAGTACCTTTTCAGCCATAAAGTATGTCTTTTTATATTATATAGCTGTTAGGTAGTACAGCAAGAGTTTAGTTACATTATATTGAAGTACAGTATATGGAGTAGTTGTCAAGTTGAGGTATAAGAAAGTGTTCACTATACATTTTTCAGGAGTGTATTTTTTAAATTTACATAAGTGCATAACTTCAAACATATATTATATAATTCTTGATAATATTGTATCAACTATATAACAATAGAGCATAACCTTTAGTAAATAATATAAAATTTCCCTATACTGTACAGTCTTGTAAGCATTGATGTACAGCTAGAGCAAAGCAGTTTGGAATGATAACACAAAGAAATGTACAGTACTATCATACTGTCAATTCCATAAAATTGTGTTGGTTTGTCATACACAAACAGTGCAGTCCAATATAAATACCAATATTGTACAGTACTGTACAGTATAGTCAGCGTTATACATAAAAAACACAATGTACCATACATAATTGTTTGTGTTTACATATTATGTAAGGGTAGTGCACTTACATGGCAGTACTGTACAGTAATCAATGAAATAAAAAAATACCCCTGCTAACACAGCATAGATACACTGTATGATAACTCAAAGCAATGAGAGATTTAATTAGTTTTGGAAGATGTTCTTTTTCCATTGCAATTTTTATTAATTCACCTTCAGATTTGCATTACAGCATGTGCTATTTAAGAAATTTTATGCTGTAATAACATATAGCCTCACATATACTGTAATGTCTTCAACATTTTCTTAGTCTTTACATTATTGAAAATGTACACACTATGTTAAACATATTTTAGACCAATCGTATGCAGTGCTTTCTGGCTAATACAATACATAAATCTGGCAAGCAGTAGTTTTTGACTATTATATAATCATCATCTCCTCCCACGCCTATTGACTCACAGGGCCTCGGTTAGATTTCGCCAGTCGTCTCCATCTTGAGCTCTTAAGGAAGAAAATTATATAATACTTTACTAAAAATCTCGGTGACCCCTCTCAAAGGCTGTCGTCCTTTGAGACCAGATCATCCTTTGTTACATATCCATGCCAGTTTTCAAATCGGAACACCCCACATACCTTGTATACTGAAAGGCAATGGCAGGACAGGAATAGTCAGTAATATTGGTAAATCTTAACTTGTGCATCGGTACTAGTAAACATTACTAGTCGAGTTACTCCCTGTCCAAATGTAGAATGTCATGTTCTTTCTCATTAGCTCTGCAATCACTACTTTCCTAAACTGATCTAGGAAACTGTTCCTACCCATAGTACATCTTATGAGTCTTTGTAGTTCGTTGGGACAGACAGGAAAACCTCATTTTATAAGGGAAACATTAAAAGGGGTGTACGTATGATAGCGGCCACCTGTATGTATTATGATGTCTAACTTAGAATACCGCAGTGTAAGGAGGGTCGCAGGGGGGCATTAGCCCCCCCCCCCCCCATTAGGTAAATAGGTGAGGACACGGCTCGTAGGTTAGGTTAGGGGGAAAAGTTTAGGTTAGTTGATGTCCATTTTAACGAACGCGTGAGGAACTGGCCGCTGACATACAAAGGCTCCCATACAAGAGAATACCACCTAACCTAACTTAAGAGCCATGGCCTAACCTATGGAGGGGGTCCCTATAACTCACTGCCCCCCCCCCCCCCCCCCTCCATAGACTTCCATATTCTTAGTTTACCAATCCCAACAAACTATATTCATTCTCTCTCTCTCTCTCTCTCTCTCTCTCTCTCTCTCTCTCTCTCTCTCTCTCTCTCTCTCTCTCTCTCTCTATATATATATATATATATATATATATATATATATATCTACCATATTCTTAGTTTACCAGTCCCAACAAAATATATTCATTCCCTGGGGTATTCCTGAATGATGAATGGGTCACACGATATCAGGGCGAGCTAAAATCAAATTAAATTAGAGCTCTCAATTATCCAACTGACATACAGGCCCTGGTTATGAAATCCGTGAAGAATACAATGATAATTCTAAAACACCTATTTATCAAGTTGTCATAGGCTATGAGGCTGACCTTAACATTCATAAATGAACGCTATAAGCAAATGCAAGCATTTCATTCAATGCTAGTATTGGGTCATTAATATTTGCTTTATTACGTATTATAATTGCTTTTCACGACAGTCCAATGATAAATCACGAAATTCCTGAGTCAGGTATTTACTATGGACGTATATTTAATAGATGTCAGAGTAATTTAGGAGAAAATAACAGCTATGTTTGTTCTTACGTTAGGTATGTGACCAGCCACTGGTTGTATAACCTGTATACGCTTCGTTTTACGCGCCTATGTTACGGCTGCGCATGCGTGTAAGTTGCGTAAGTGTAATTGTAAACAAACTCTTCCTCTTCTTGAATATTTTTGGTGGGAAGTTGGGAACGATGTCTAAAGTTCTTTACTGTCTTTGGATATCAAATAAAATCGTATTTTTTTATGAAATATGGTAGTTAATGAGGGAAATACACACAAGATCTACCAAATATATTATAAAACGCAAATTTACATTTTAAAAAATCTCTAAAAAGATGCATTAAATGAATGAAACGTTGGAATAAAATAAGACTGCACCTTAGTGTTTATCGATTTTGCAAAAAATAAAAGAAAAAAAAACAGTGAAACTGTAAGTTAGTGTGATTATTCAGAGAAGTTAAGATATATAGCAAGGCTAGCTTTAAATCATTAGGACTTAATGGCAGGGATGGCCGATTTCTTGATATTTAACCTGTTCAATTCCTCTTTCGGGGGAAAGAATTTTCTCAAATTTACTGGCGTTTTCAATACTTGGCTAATTTATTCCCTCTAGGTCCTTCTCAGCTTTATTATATGCAATTGTTGCTTCGAATGCAATTTATTTAAGCTTTTTTTAATTTTTTTTTTATTGGTGGTTGTGCATTTCCCAATAACGAATTATCCCATGACTTAGCTGTAAAGTAAATGTAGTTATTTAACATCACATATCTCTTCTAAAGTTAAGCCCTTATAACATCAACCTTTTTCTAAAATTAACGGAAGATATCAGTGGCATATCCACCCCAATGAAGTCCATACATTAAACAAGCAATGAAAAATCTATAGGTTCCCAGTGTTTGTATTAAGCAGCAGACAAATCTCTCTTTAACATAGTAAAGTCGATTGGCAGATCCAATCAGCAAAAGATGATATTTTCGTGGAGACACCAGGCAGGATTCTGGAGCATGTGCCGTAGCTCGTAATTCCGAGTTGAACGTGGCAGCGAGGAGCTACCTCGGCTATGAGCGGACCTCCGCTGTCACCCTGTGGAAGAGAGTATTATTATTATTATTATTATTATTATTATTATTATTATTATTATTATTACTTGCTAAGCTACAACCCTGGTTGGAAAAGCAGGAAGCTATAAGCCCAAGAGATCCAACAGGAAAAATAGCTCAGTGATGAAAAGAAATATACTACGAGAAGTTTAAAAGTAATAACATTAAAACAAATGGACTCTATATAATTATAAAAACTTCAAAATAACAAGAGGAAGATAAATTAGATAGAATAGTCTGCTTGAGTGTACCCTCAAGCAAGAGAACTCTACCCCAAGACAGTAGAAGACCATGGTACAGAGGCTATGGCACTAACCAAGACTAGAGAACAATGGGTTGATTTTGGAGTGTCCGTCTCCTAGAAGAGCCGCTTGCCACAGCTAAAGAGTCTCCTCTGCCCTTACCAAGAGGAAAGAAGCCGCTGAACACTTATATGAGAAGAAGCCGCTCGCTTAGATTTGTGTAGGTGTATGCATGTAGAGGACATGTCTGGGGCCTTTGCCCTGCAGTGGATTAGTTATGGCTGATAATGATGATTATTATGTGTGTGTGTGTATTTAAGCAATACATTTTTTTTAGTGGCTATCTTTTTTCCTGTGAAGGTTGGGTGGTGTTGTCGCTAGAAGGGTATGGTGTTTTGGTTTCTTAGCAATTATTTCGAGGAGGTTTTTAAGCACAGCCCTTCTTTTCCTGCTTATAGTAGACACGTGAAAGCATTCAGTATATTTTCTCGAGGTGGGCTAGGTACTTTTAATATAGTAAAAGCAAATTACAATTAATGGAAGTCTCCAAGTTTTAATAATAAGTGAGCTCAGTCCAAGTTATTTTGAGTAACCAGTGAAAGATTGAAGTTGCAATGCTTAATTAAGTGGTTCTTAATGTAGGTTGGATGGTCATTTCGGATGTGAATATTAAGTATATAGATTTTCACCTGATGCTTTGTTGACATTGTTGTTTTTACATAGATTGTGGTTATGTAAGTGCAACCTTTTGCACCCAGGGAACTTGTTGAAGAGTTATCCAAAGCGTAGACATAAGTCTTCAGGGGGGAGAACCTCTTGAAAGACTGGGTTTGTGTTTAAGAAAATGTGGCCATATGAATTGGTGTTGGGAGGCCATTCGGGGCACGGCACCATCCAGAAAAGGACAGGGTATATACACCCTGTCACAATATATACATACATATATATATATATATATATATATATATATATATATATATATATATATATATATATATATGTGTGTGTGTGTGTGTGTGTGTGTGTGTGTGCGTGTGTGTGTGTGTACATTATAACCATATTGGTATAAAAAAAAAGAATAAGAGAACAGGGATCTTATCCTTACTGATTTGCAAAAAAAAAAAAAAAAAAAAAAATACTTATTAGCATATGCGTCGGGTGTTTTAAAATAGAGAATAGCATACCTGCCTAATATTTTAGTGCCCGCATTTATCTTTTTATCTTTATAAAGGTGGTTCAAATTGTCTTAGTTTACCTATTTGGTAACAGAATGGATAAAAAACATCTAGACAAATCTCGTATATAGAATTCGTAATGTGTTCATACATATGGGAAAAGTGAAAAAAAGATCCTACGTGAAAATACAGATAAAAAAAAGTGGAAATTGAATACGTTTCCTTATCAAACTCACCTGACATTGATACTTGCCAAAGGTGTTAGTGCAAATTTTGTTCTGCTCGTCGCGAAGGTCACTTTTGAAAAAAGTGTGATATATTTTGCAATTCGCCACCGGGTATGTATCCAGGGTAACGTGTTGTAGCACCTCGGGGGAACTGGAGTCTGATTTAATGAGAAAATATTTTGAAGATAATTATTATAAAAAAATCATTGACCAACCCGTTTACAAAATGCCTGATGAATCTCCTCGTGGCTGTTGCAGTAGACAATGGAGTGAGTTTATGAAAACGCAAATTAGGATGAACTATATCTCTTATTATAGTTACAGAATAGTTACAGATGGCTTCCAACTGTTGGAACCTAGATATATGTCTACTTTAGGCTCTAGAGCCTTTAAATATGCGGCCCCGAGACTATATAATAAGCTCCTACGAAACATTCGAATGATTGAAGACATTAAGGCTTTCAAGAGGAAACTGAAGACTTTCTTATTTCAAAATTCATACAACAGTGACGATTTAACAGTAAATGAACAATACGTGATCTGAAACGATAAATCCTCTGAACGAACAAGGTAAAATGACAGCGGAGGTTCTGTAGAGAGTGGGGTTCTCCTGCTGTATGGGACCGGAAAAGCAGCCATCAAAGTAAAAGTAAAGTATATACGATATGTTTTGCAATTCTTCACCGGGTATGTATCAGGGGTATTGAAATCTGATTTAAAAAGAAAATATTAAAAAGAGTTCGAATCGGAGGAAAATCTGGACCTAATGTACAGTAGGATACAAGAGTCCCTGGTGCACCCTGCACCCACTTAGAGGGGAGTAACACAAAAGTGTAGGAAGAGCTAGCGGAGGTGGTGGGCGGGGCTAAACACAGGCAATCGCCATGCAGTAGGGGTGTTGCTGGGTACACTTACTCAGAGCAAGGTGTACCAAGAATACCTGTATCCAACTGTACATAGTTTTTTTTCTGTTCATTGTACGAGATACCAAGTCTGTGTCGTTCATTTTATATTATTAAGTCTCGTATAGTTGTAGATGAAGTCTAATAAGACTTGAGTCTTACCTTAAGACCTCATCTCTCTCTCTCTCTCTCTCTCTCTCTCTCTCTCTCTCTCTCTCTCTCTCTGTGGATTTAAATTTCAAGCTGTTTTATCCAAAAATTTCGATAATGCCCTTCCTCTAAAATTCAGTCTGAATATTATTTTTATCTTTGGTTCTTGATATTTTTTTTTTATGAGTTTTTAAGCACCTTTTTATTCTATTAGTTTGTTGTTTTTTATTACTCTAAATGGTACCCAAAATATACAGCATCTTTTTATATAATTCAAATATTTTTTGAAAAAATTTTGTTCCAGTTTATAAATTCTTATTACTGCCTATGAAAAATTATTCTTTCCCCTGAATTTTAATTTGTCTCTAATATTTCTTTTCATTCCTGACCATAAATTTTAACTTCTATTTGTATTTTTTTTCTATTTTTGCCCGTAATTTTTCATTTCTATTTCTTTTTATTCCTGCCCATAAATTATAATTTCTATTTGTAACTTTTTTTTATTTTTTATTTTTGCCCGTAATTTTATTTTGTCTTTCTTCCCGTAAATTTTAATTTGTCTAAATTTTTATTCTTGCTCAAAAATTATATATTCCTGAAGCGGCTCGAGATAAATTGTTTATGCTTTTATATATCTATGTAATTGAAATATTTGTTTATCTTAAACAAAAATGAATAACATCAAAGTAGATATTTGGTGTAGGATTAGATATACTGAATAGATTAACTGTTGATAGAAAATAAAATGGGGCAAGGAATAGTTTTAAAATATGATTTTAATAGAAAACTTACTATTTATTAAACATTTGAATCTCATATTCGTAAAATAATCGCTTTGTTGATTAAACGTAACATATATAACAATACCCTCCACGATAATCGAAGAGGGAAAACTGCCATCAAGGTCAATGGACCTTAATGACCTTGCCTGCCATCTCCCCTGCCATTTCCTCACCTTGCGTTCTCCCTCATCCTATGGCCGTGACCTTGCCTGCGTAAACGATGGACCTTGCCTGCCATCTCCCCTGCCATTTCCTCACCTTGCGTTCTCCCCCATCCTATGGCCGTGACCTTGCCTGCGTAAACGATGGACCTTGCCTGCCATCTCCCCTGCCATTTCCTCACCTTGCGTTCTCCCCCATCCTATGGCCGTGACCTTGCCTGCGTAAACGATGGACCTTGCCTGCCATCTCCCCTGCCATTTCCTCACCTTGCGTTCTCCCCCATCCTATGGCCGTGACCTTGCCTGCGTAAACGATGGACCTTGCCTGCCATCTCCCCTGCCATTTCCTCACCTTGCGTTCTCCCCCATCCTATGGCCGTGACCTTGCCTGCGTAAACGATGGACCTTGCCTGCCATCTCCCCTGCCATTTCCTCACCTTGCGTTCTCCCTCATCCTATGGCCGTGACCTTGCCTGCGTAAACGATGGACCTTGCCTGCCATCTCCCCTGCCATTTCCTCACCTTGCGTTTTCCCCCATCCTATGGCCGTGACCTTGCCTGCGTAAGCGAGGTCATCCCTGGCGAAGCAGATCGGCTCCACCCCCGGCAGGCTCATGTCCAGTGGCGAGCATAGTTCAATGAGGCCGATGTCATTGACCTGGTGATTGCAAAGGATTATCGGGTTGATAGAGGGGTGGGAAATGGAATGGTGGTAGTGGTTTTAGTGGTTGTTGGTAGTGGTGGTAGAAGTGGTTGGGAGGTTGGGTGGGTCAATATTAGCAAGTAGGGTAAATGGTATATCGCAGAGATGTGAATACATACATACATATACCAAGGCACTTCCCCCAATTTTGGGGGGTAGCCGACATCAACAAATGAAACAAAACAAAAAGGGGACCTCTACTCTCTATGTTCCTCCCAGCCTAACAAGGGACTCAACCGAATTCAGCTGGTACTGCTAGGGTGCTACAGCCCTTAATAATGCTGAATCCCCTACTGCTGCTACCTCTGCGGTCATCTAAGGCACCGGAGGAAGCAGCAGGGCCTACTGGAACTGCGTCACAATCGCTCGCCATTCATTCCTATTTCTAGCATGCTCTCTTGCCTCTCTCACATCTATCCTCCTATCACCCAGAGCTTTCTTCACTCCATCCATCCACCCAAACCTTGGCCTTCCTCTTGTACTTCTCCCATCAACTCTTGCATTCATCACCTTCTTTAGCAGACAGCCATTTTACATTCTCTCAACATGGCCAAACCACCTCAACACATTCATATCCACTCTAGCTGCTAACTCATTTCTTACATCCGTTCTCACCCTCACCACTTCGTTCCTAACCCTATCTACTCGAGATACACCAGCCATACTCCTTAGACACTTCATCTCAAACACATTCAATTTCTGTCTCTCTGTCACTTTCATTCCCCACAACTCCGATCCATACATCACAGTTGGTACAATCACTTTCTCATATAGAACTCTCTTTACATTCATGCCCAACCCTCTATTTTTTACTACTCCCTTAACTGCCCCCAACACTTTGCATCCTTCATTCACTCTCTGACGTACATCTACTTCCACTCCACCATTTGCTGCAACAACAGACACCAAGTACTTAAACTGATCCACCTCCTCAAGTAACACTCCATTCAACATGACATTCAACCTTGCACCACATTCCCTTCTCGTACATCTCATAACCTTACTCTTACCCACATTAACTCTCAACTTCCTTCTCTCACACACCCTTCCAAATTCTGTCACTAGTCGGTCAAGCTTCTCTTCTGTGTCTGCAACAGAGATGTGATAAGTAATGGTAATGCAGTTATTTAATTTTTTATTCAGTGTAACCACACGCATGCTTTATATATATATATATATATATATACACATGTATATGTATGTATATATATATATATATATACACACATGTATATGTATATATATATATATATATATAGTATATATATATTTAATATGCATATATATTTACATATATTTATATGTGTATATATAGATGTATATATATACATACATATAGGCATATATATATATATATATATATATGCATGTATTTATGTACATATGCATGTATAAATCAATTACAGACAAGTATACGCAAAAACAATGCATCACACACACAAAAAGAGTGCAAAATCTAACCACAAAATATGGCGATTCATTTTTTGCATATCCCGGATGGACTATCGTTCGCTTGACCTGCTGCTGTTTCAGTTTGCTCTTAAAAACGCTGCCGTATTCCACCGTGACCTTTGTTATCACGTTACTGTGAGATAAGAAAGGGAGATAACACCATCAAATGAATCATATTGAAATGTACATAATGATGTTTCAAAGTACATTGATCTATGGCAGTAGTGTTTACTTATAAAACACAGGTCTCTAGCTCTAAACTGAACTAGTTGTCAGATGTTTCCAGAAAATTAAATTAGTGAAATGATTATTTGCTTCCTAATGAACAAATGGAGATAACACCATCAAATAACTCATATTTAAATGTACATAATGATGTTTCAAAGTACATTGATCTATGGCAGTAGTGTTTACTCATAAGATACAGGTCCCTCGCTTTAAATTGAACCAGTTGCCAGATGTTTCCAGAAAATTAAATTGGTGAAATGATTATTTGATTCCTAATGAACAAAAGTATGGAACAGTTGCCAGATGTTTCCAGAAAATTAAATTAGTGAAATGATTATTTGATTCCTAATGAACAAATGGAGATAACACCATGAAATGACTCATAATTAAATGTACATAATGATGTTTCTATGTACATTGATCTATGACAGTAGTGTTTACTCATAAAATACAGGTGCCTTACTTTAAGTATGGAACAGTTGCCAGATGTTTCCAGATAATTAAATTAGTGAATTGATTATTTGCACTTTTAGCACCTTGAGAATTAGGTATCTGTTTGAGGCTCAAGTTGAGGATAGCAGGTTCATCCTTGCCAAGATTCTTGGACAGAATGTGTTGTACTACGCTAGCGGTATTTCTAGATTGATTTCAGAAGCAGTTCTTCTGAAAGCTATTTAACTTTTTATAAGGACATCTTATATTTTATGGTTTTAAATTTAAAATCCTTTTATTCCTTATTCATAACAGATACTAATGGCGTCAATGACCTTTGATGTCAGGATGTCAGAAACCTCCAAATCAATCAATCAGTCAATCTCAGTCTACTTTAGTTAAACTTGGTTGAAACTTATTTGGAGCGTAAGTCAGAAAATGGCCTCTGTTGCCAATCCCAGATGCATTAGCTCCTTAGAGAGAGAGAGAGAGAGAGAGAGAGAGAGAGAGAGTGTGTGTGTGTAAAATAATTAATATCGAGAGAGAGAGAGAGAGAGAGAGAGAGAGAGAGATCTGTAAAATAATTGATATTGGGTCAGAGAGAGAGAGAGAGAGAGAGAGATTTGTAAAATAATTAATATCGGGTCAGAGAGAGAGAGAGAGAGAGAGAGAGAGATTTGTAAAATAATTAATATCGAGAGAGAGAGAGAGAGAGAGAGAGAGAGAGAGAGAGATTTGTAAAATAATTAATATCGGGTCAGAGAGAGAGAGAGAGAGAGAGAGATTTGTAAAATAATTAATATCGGGTCAGCAGAGAGAGAGAGAGAGAGAGAGAGAGAGATTTGTAAAATAATTGATATCGGGTCAGAGAGAGAGAGAGAGAGAGAGAGAGGGGGGGGTTGTAAAATAACTAATATTGGGTGCGAGAGAGAGGGGGGGTTGTAAAATAACTTAAATTGGGTGCGAGAGAGAGAGAGAGAGAGAGAGAGAGAGAGGTTTGTAAAATAACTAATATTGGGTGCGAGAGAGAGAGAGAGAGAGAGAGAGAGAGAGAAAGGGAGAGAGAGAGAGAGAGATGAAAACTTACTCAGAGTGGCACAAGCAATGAGCAGCCGTGAGTACCCAGGTGCTGGAGAGAATACTGCCAGTGCATACAAAAGTGTTCCCATCCTTGACCAGCAGAATCATGACGAGGAAAGGATACTGTCCTTCAGTGGCATCGTCTCCACCAAAGATGCGTTTCATGCTAGGTGTCCAGCAGTTGCCTGTCCAGACGAATTGGGGCGAATTGAGGTGAATTTGGAGTAACATTAAATATTAGTATAGAATGGTTTTTTTTATGGCAACCAAAAGGGACAAAAGTATTAAATAGCACAATGATTTTTCATACTCTGTTAGTAAATAGAAAATTTCACATATAATCTCTCTTATCACAGTTCTTATCACAGTTCTTAACATAAGAACTGTGATAAGAGACATCAAATATTAGTAAAGAATGGTTTTTTTTATGGCAACCAAAAGGGACAAAAGTATTAGATAGCACAATGATTTTTCATACTGTTAGTAAATAGAAAATTTCACATATAATCTCTCTTATCACAGTTCTTATGTTAAGAACTGTGATAAGAACTGTGATAAGAGAGATTATATGTGAAATTTTCTATTTACTAACAGAGTATGAAAAATCATTGTGCTATTTAATACTTTTGTCCCTTTTGGTAGTATTAAATAGCACAATGATTTTTCATACTCTGTTAGTAAATAGAAAATTTCACTATAATCTCTCTTATCACAGTTCTTAACATAAGAACTGTGATAAGAGAGGTTATATGTGAAATTTTCTATTTACTAACAGAGTATGTAAAAATCATTGTGCTATTTAATACTTTTGTCCCTTTTGGTTGCCATAAAAAAACTAGTAATCAAGTGGTAAAAAAAAATGTGGGACTGGCAAATGCGCCATTTATCTTGTTGAGGAGCGAATGAAACTCTTCCTTGGCAGTACTAGTGCCTAAGAGATAAAAATCATTAGTCTTT